>NW_020212914.1:0-1276 GCF_003070985.1 Temnothorax curvispinosus
TTTACGCAACTGTGGGAAGTGCGATATTTGTAGCAACACCATACATATACCGCTGCACTGCGATGCACCTAAGTTGCATCATACTCTCTAAATTTTTTCGAGTGAAATATCACTCTAATCGAGTGGAAATTCACTCGAGCAAAGAGTGAAAATGGAACATATCTTATCGAGTGAATATTGACTCGATTTGTCGAGTGATTAGATCACTCGCGCGCTCGAGCGAAATTTGACTCGTGTATTTGAGTGAGAACTTGCACTCGATCAGAGTGCCTTCTTCAGGTGTCTGATTTTGTTGTTCGCTCGTTCTTAGAGTAAAGTTTTACTTAAAAGGCGAACATGTTTTCTAAGACTCACCACATAGCATTTCCACCTGTTATTTTAAAACGTTGGTTAGGTTAATTTGCTAAGGCCCGATTGTTCCAACCTATTGGTAAACTAACTAATAGTTAGTTTAAGGAAAAACGAATCGGGAAGCCGCGAGTTGCGGTCGCGCGCGAGGAGGAGGCTCTTCGTCAGTATCAGGACACGATACACGACGATCCCATCCACGGGGAGGCGTCGCGAAGCCGTCGCGGCTACGATCTGTGCCCGCGGAATCACCACCGTGCGAGCATGACCGCGACGTCGATGACGAGCCTGACGGTGAGCACCCGGGTGGGGGTCAGAAGCCGGGCATCTCGGGTCTGTGGAAGGCCGTCAAGGTCTTTCAGCAACATTACACGGACAACTTCGTGCAGGCGATACTGGATGCCCTGGGCGATCAGCTGACCGGCTGCACCCTCGTCGTCGGCGGCGACGGACGGTTTTACGGGAGGCCTTAGCAAATTAACCTAATCAACGTTCTAAAATAATAGATAGAAATGTCGTGTGGTGAGGTTATATCAACCTTAGGAAACATGTTTGTCTTTTAACACGATATTCACAAAATCCACGCACTAATATCCACAATTCTTCGAAATCTTTAGGTACAAACACAAATATACATCACGTAAGCCCGACATTAAAACACGTCACGTCTCTTGCGCGGGCTACGCAACTGACAATGAGCCATTCGGTTCAAGTAAATTTTCACTCGACCCGAGTTGCTCGGAACCAGCGTACCACAATTCACTCTGACACTTCGAGAGAATAATTAAGATTATTTTCACTTTATAGTTCGAGTGACAGATTTCACTCGAATCGAGTGAAAATAAGTGTAAAGTCACTCTATGAAGAGTTGATAGTGCATTCACTCAAGCCAAGAGTCAAATTTTCACTCGAAAATATTTAGAGAGTA
>NW_020212915.1:0-5884 GCF_003070985.1 Temnothorax curvispinosus
GCTAGAAGGGCTGAAAGATACAATGGAGGAGGGAGAAAGGGGAGTAAGAACTATAATAGGTGGGGATTTCAATGCGAGAATGGGGGAGGAAGGAGGTTGGGAAGAGGAGGACGAGGAGGGAGTGGAAGGTGGAGGAAGAAGATCAAAAGACAAGAAAATAAATAGGGACGGAAGAAAGTTATTGGAATTCATAGAGGAAAGAGGTTGGATGATACTAAATGGAGGTGTGAAGGGAGATGAGGAAGGTGAATTTACGTACACAGGAGGGAGAGGAGAAACAGTTATAGACTACGCGATAGGGGAGGAGGAAGTTAGAGAAAGGGTAGAAAGGATGGAGGTAGGAGAAAGGGTGGACTCGGATCATCACCCAGTAACACTATGGATGAGGGGTAAACGTGAGAAAGATCAGAAAAGAAAAGAAGGAGGAAGAGTAAGAAGAAGGGGAATATGGAATGAGGAGGGAAGGTCGCAGTTTAAAGAGAGACTAGGAGCGATAGAGGGAGGAGAAGGAGAGGTGCAGGAGGAGATAGAAGTAGGGAGCTCAAGAATAAGAAAGATAATAGAAGAGAACGAAAAAGAGGGAGGAAGAAGGGATAAGAAAAACGGAAGAGGATGGTGGGATGAAGAATGTAAGGAAAAGAAAAGAGAGGTGAGGAAAGAGCTGAGAGAATGGAGGAAAGGAAGAGGAGAAGTGGAAAGGTACAGAGAGGAGAGAAAAGAATACAGAGAAATGTGTAAAAGAAAGAAGAACGAGGAGAAGGAAAGGATGATAAGAGAAATAGGGGAAGCAAAAACGGAAGGAAAGGTGTGGGAGTTGATAGGCAGAGTAAGAAAAAGAAGGAAGAGGATAAATGAAGAGATAAAGATGGAAGAATGGAAAGAGTACTTCATGGAGCTAATGGGTGGGATGGAGAATAGGGTAGTGAAAGGAGAAGGGGGAGGGAGCAGACAAAGAGAAGAGGAGATAGAGTTGGAGGAGGTAAGAAATGTAATAAAGAAGTTAAAAGCAGGAAAGGCGATAGGAAATGACGGGATACCGAACGAGGCGTGGAAATATGGAGGAGAAGAAATGGAGAAATGGATATGGGAAATCTGTAAAAAAATATGGAGAGGGGAAGGATGGCCGGAACAATGGAAGGAAGGAGAAATAGTCCCAATAATAAAAAAAGGGGAAGGACGAGGGGTGAAGGATTATAGGGGAATAACGATAATGTCATCAATGTACAAGATATACACAGCGATATTGGCAGAAAGGTTAAGGAAGGAGATTGAGACAAAGAATTTGATTCCAGATAACCAGGCAGGATTCAGAAAAGGGATGGGGACGATGGATCAGATATTCGCGTTGAACTATCTGGTAAATAGACAATTGGGTAAGGAGAAAGGAAAGATGACAGTGTTTTTCATAGATTTGAAGGCGGCCTTCGACTCAGTGGACAAGGAAGTATTAATTAGAGCGATGTTAGAGAGAGGAGTGAGGCAGGGTTTAATAGACAGGGTTAAAGAGGTATTAAGAGAAACAAAGAGTAGAATAAGAATAGGAAGAGAGTGTGGAGGTGCATTCTGGATGGCGAAGGGCGTGAGGCAAGGATGCCCATTGAGCCCGATACTCTTTAACATACTGATCGCGGACTTGGAAGACTACATGAAGAAAGGAGGATGGGGGGGTGTGAAGTTAAGAGAGGGAAAGATTTACACGTTAATGTATGCGGACGATATAGCGCTGATGGCAGAAGAAGAACAGGACATGAGATCGATGATAAGCAGGCTAGAGGGATACTTGGACAAGAAGGGACTAATATTAAGCATAGAGAAATCAAAAATAATGAGATTCAGAAAGGGAGGAGGAAGAAAGAGGAAGTATGATTGGAGATGAAAAGGAAAGAAACTAGAAGAAGTTAAGGAATTTAAATATCTTGGATATACGTTGAAGGAAAATGGGGGGCAAGAGGCGCATATCAGAGAGAGAAGAAGGAAGGCGGCGAGAGTAATGAGGGAAGTGTGGGGGATAGGGAAAAGAATGTGGAAAAAGGACTGGAGAAGAAGGATCTGGCTGTATGATACTCTGATATGGACAGTGATGGGATACGGGGCAGAAGTGTGGGGGTGGAAAGAAAGGGTGGAGGTAGAAAGTATACACGAAAGGTATATTAGATGGATATTTGGGCTAAACTGGAGGACACCCGGATATATGGTGAGAGATGAAGTGGAGAGAGAGAAGATGAGAGGCAGGGCAAGCAAGAGAGCGTGGAAGTTCGAAAAGAAATTAGAGGAAGGCAACGGAGGGGGAATAGCGAGGAAATGCCTAGAGGAAATGAAAGAGAGATGGAAGAGGGGGAAAATAATAGGAAAGTGGGAACAAGAAAGGAAAAGTTATCTGGAAGAGCTGGGGGTGAGAGTTGAAGAGGAGGAAGAGTTAGAAGTGGAAAATCTGGAGAGCAGAGAGAAGGCGAAGCAAAAACAAGAAAGGATGGAAAAGATCGTAGAATCAAAATACAACAGGTGGTATAAATGCATAAGGAAGGACGGGATTCCAGGATACCTCAAGAAAAACTGGGAGGAAGAAAGGTGGAGCAGGGTCGCGAGGTTCAGACTTGGGAATGAAATAAGGGAAGGATTGCATTGGGAAAAAAAGGAGAATAGAAGGTGTAGGATATGCGAGAGGGAGGAGGAAACCTGGGAACACATATGGGAGGAGTGTACGAGATGGAAGAAATGGGATGGAGAGGGGTGGCAGGACGTGGTGGAGAATTTACTAGGAGAGGGGGGAGAGGGAGAGGAATGGATGAAAGCGATAGAGGAAAGTAGACAAGAGGGAGGGAGGAGAGGGGAAGTGATGGATAAGAGAACAGTGTGATTGTGACGTATGAGAGAAAAATATGAAAGGAAAGAAGCAAAGGAAACGGAAGTCCAACTCAAGAAATAGAATTAGAGGCAGAGAAAGGGCGGAGTAGGGTAGGAGAAAACAGTCGGAGAAAAAGAGCCCGTAGAAAGAGGCTAGGACTGACTGAAGGAGATGGTAAAGGCAAGGAAATGGCACAGGAGGCGAGAAGGAAGTAAGGCGGATACATAACGCACGCGTTGCAAACTCACCGCAACGTGTGCGATGGACGGACGGCAAAACAAGAGATGGAAGTCGGCAGAACAGACCGACGTCGACGCAACGTGTGCAACGGACAGGTGGCAAGAACGGGAATACGAGAGAAGGGATAGAAAGTAAGAAGGGGAACAGGTAAGAGACGCACGTGGCGACCGAAAAGCGAACCGCGTGACGATACACACGACTAAAGAAAAGAAGGCTGCAGTATAGAGAAAAGCAATTGCGAATAAGGTCAAAGGTAAGGATTGGCTAGAAGGGTGAAGGGTATAGTGGAATAGAGGAGGAGAGGAATGAAGGGGAGTACATAGGCGATAAGCGGAGGAGATATTCACAAGACAACTTATTTCAGACGCCGCAGAAGAAAAGAGAGATGGAAGGAAGCACGAAGATCAGAGGAACGGTGGAGCTAGAGGTGAAGGCGATTGAGACGACAATAGAAGGAAGGACAGCGAGGATGATGAAGAGTATTAAGCAGGAAATGAAAGAAATGAGAGAAGAAATAGAGATTTTGAAAAGGAAAGTGCATAAAATGGAGCAAGTTTCGGGTAAAAGAAAGAGGGACGAGAGTGAAGAAAGAGAGGAAAAAATAAGCAGGAAAAAATGGTGGTACGAAGAGGAAGAAGATGACGAGGAGATGAAGAGAAGGAAAAACGTGATAATCAGAGTTGAGAAACATAGATGGGGAGGAACCGACGCAAACTGGAAGAAGGTGGAACAATTATTCACGGAAGGACTGAAAGTGAAGGTGGAGGTGAAGGAGGTGTTTATGATAGGACAGCGAGGGGACTGACTTTATGGTGAAGCTGAGAAGTGAGGAGGATAAATGGAAAGTTTTGGAAGCAAGAAGAAAGGAAGGAAGCAGGATGAAAGTAAAAATAGACGAAGACAAGTCGGTGGAGGAGAGAATCAAAGCAGGAAAAGAAAGGGAATTGAGAAAGGAAAAGAAAGAGGAAATCGAGAAAAAAGAGGGGCTGACAGAGGAAGATATAGTGAAGAAAATGGAGGATAAGCTACTGATGGGATCGGACGACGACGGGGACGAGGCGGAGCGGGGGAGGGGAATGGGGAGGAGGCAGTGGAAGGGGTAGGGAGACAATCAACAAGAGAGGATCAAGGAAGACGAGACAACGAAAAGGATTGAAGAGGATTATGATTATGTATTAATTATATGTATTTTATATGTAAAGGTTTGGGAACGTTCCTCAAAAACGCCCTTTAAGGCTCCTTTGGGGCAAATAAAGTATCGTTTGTAATGTAATGTATAAACAACAGAGTACATACCATAAGTCATAGAATAGAATCTGAAACGTACGATAATTTAATGTAATATTATGTTTAACATCAGATAACATTTAAAAAATTGTGAAATGTAATGCAAAAATAAAAAAACATTTTTCTGTAACATTATTTATATTAAAAAATATTTTACAAGTTATTTCAAATGAAATTACTACCTGGATTTGCAAATAACAGATATATATTAAAGATTATTTTTGCCATTTCTTGTCAAATATATACGACAATATAACAATAACGTATGCACACTTATTGGCCAAGCCAGGTATTGTGGTATTATTAATTTAAAACCTATTCTATCCATAGTACTCCTATAATATTTTCTCGTTATCCACACAAGTTTAAAATACATTAACTTTTCCATAGTTTAAATATATACATAAATGACATAAGTTGAGAAGCCTTTTTCTTCACGTTTGGCAAGACGGTAAGTATCATTACTTTTTTCTTTTCAAAGTTTTTTCTCAATAGTTATATTGTTAAATAAATTCCACTTTTCTTATTGCGTTAACTCCTTTGCGCAAAAGTTTACTGCTGTACAAAAGTTGGTGCACGATTTTTCGATTAATTATCTTGTACTTAATTTTATATACATATAATAACGTTTAACACATAGTACACTTATAGCGTTTTTCACTGGGAGAACTAGTGCGCACTAAGTGCGCACTCGCCGCAGGCAACGTGTTTCACTGGGCGTTTCGATGCGCGCGAAAATGGTGCGCGCTGTTTCACTGGGAAGTCTAGTGCCGAGTTTTTGCACTATAGTGCGAGAATTCGGCACGAGCTCCGAGAGACGGTGTCAGTTCAGTGCAACATGGCTGCGTGGGATGGTGACAATGTTTCAAATTCACGAGATGCACGATTAGCATTTGGACTATTAAATTTGCTTTCTTCGTCATCATCCAGTAGTGATAAAGATGATTTATTATTAAAAGAAAATCCGCGGAAAATTCCAAAGGTCGAAAACTTTGTTCAAATAATGCATAATCTTATGGATAAGTATGTAAGTACATATATTTATTGTTTCTGCAGATTATTGTATTACGTGAAACAATACCCTTATAGAAATTTAATACTGTAAGTGATTATTTGGCTAGTAATTAATGACTTATTTTGAGTATTAAAATCATTAAAAACAATATTTTTAATACTCAAAATAAGTAATCAATTACTAGCCAAAATCACTTGCAGTATATTAAATTTTTGTAAAGATAATATGTATTATATAAATATATGTGGTGTATTAATGCTATATACAAATATTATATTATATTATTTTATATTTATCTATTTCATAGGCTTTTCCGAAATAAAAATCAAATTCTAATATAAAGCATGTAAGCCTGGCTGGACGTTGTCGTTATTATTTGAAGGTTTTCTTTTTTTTATAATTATAAATATTATTTATTATTCGCATATATTCGCATATATCAACAAACGCTTCGACTCTCCGTTTGGGTCCTCTTCAGTATTCTTTCGATTTGTAAA
>NW_020212916.1:0-22347 GCF_003070985.1 Temnothorax curvispinosus
TGTGTGTGTGTTGCTCCGCTGAGCCGCAGTGTACGTGTGCCGGGTTGAGGCGCGGTCGAACAGAGACGGACTCGCGGACAGGCGCGGAGGCGCGGTTGCCTGACGGATTCGCGGGCAAGTACGGAGGCACGGTTGTCTTGCGGATTCGCGGGCAAGCACGGAGGCACGGTTGCCTTGCGGATTCGCGGGCAGGTACATAGGTCGGTCAGGAGCTCAGTCGGGAGCGCCCAACTGAGCGGCCCGTACACCGGGAGCGCCCGGCTTGAAGACGGGAGCGCCCGTCTTCCGTACGGCGGAGGGGGTCGGGAGCGCCCGACCCAGAGGCAGGAAAGGGCAGGTAATACCAACCGGGAGCACCCAGCTGGGGAGGCCCGTACCCTGGGAGCGCCCAGAGGAGAACGGGAGCACCCGTTCTCTGTACGGAGGAAGTCGTTGGGAGCGCCCAACGTGGTGAAGCGGTCTCGGAGAGAAGTCGTGTCGGGAACAGGAGTCGGACAAGACTGGTGACTCGAGTCCGAGTCGGCTCGAGTCCCCTATTTATACCCCGAGTGCGGGCGGTGGGGGCTGTCCCACTGCTGGGGCTGCCCCACCGCTCGGCCGCCCCACCGCTCGGGCACAGGAGCGCACGCTGAACATGTGCTTGGTGGCCGCCAGGGCCGTAGCGCTAGTGACGAATACGCGTATCGTCACAATATTGTTTGGCGCTCGCCTTTGTAAATAGTTTCGTAAGTATTAGTAGTAGTATTAGCATTAGGATTAGATTATCGGTGCATTACCATATTTCGGTGACTCGCGCGAAACGCGGGCAGATCGCTCAGATCTCAGATCGATATCGATATTTCCGCGACTAACCAATCGGTGCTGCCCTCGCACACCCTACGAGGGCACCCGCCGAAAAGGACAAACTTCTCGCTCGCGGCACATTACAGGACCGCGAGCACTCACTCACCGTCAAGACGTCGTAAGACACTCATCGCTAAACGGTCTCGGGGTGCACTCTCCCTCGTGCACGCTCGAACCTACGGAAGGCTGACTTCGAGAGTGCGATCTCGCCTGCCTTGCTGCCTTGCCGCTCCGCTTGCTTGTTCTGCTTGCTTCTGCCTGCCTGCTTGCTCTGTCTAGCCCGCTTGCTGCATGTGCCTGCCTAAGGACGGACGAATCCTTCCACGTGACGACGGCCAACCAAAAGGTGAGTCGTTTAACTAATTCGCTTATTTTGCTTAATTTTGCGTCGAGGAGACGACACACACCTCCTCTGGTCCTTCGAACAATCAGAACTTTTGCAAATCCGGGAACGGTCTTACAACTCCCCGAGCATTGGTCCTTCGAGCCGAATTGTCGCGTTAGTGTCTACTGCCGACCTTTCGTTCGTTTGCTAATATTCGCTTAATAGCTTAATCGCGTAATTGCATTAACGATTAATCGGTGTTCGTAATCATACGCCACGATATCTCTCGATCGCAAGACTCGCTTCGCGATGAGAATACACGCGCGGAATCTCGTTGAACGCCATTGTCGTTAATCGCTCTTGTCGTTAATTGCCTCTTAGTCGGAAATAATTAGTAATATAGTAACCGAAGTATTCAGATCTAGAATATTCTCGGACAAGCCATACGTTTCGCATCGCTGTCGGCGGCCTTGGCGTTTGGTCACGAGCCGGCCGCGTGTACACGTTTTTTTTCTACATAGACTCGCGCTCAATAATAACGCGTTACAATATTTCTCGTCGTTGCTGGGTCCGCTTTTGGCACGACTTGAAATACATATTATTCCGATCGTTGGAATTCTCGAGAAAACATTTGCCATCGATCGAGACTATTGTTTGTCGGCACTGGTTCCCGGTATAAAATATCTCAGCACTCTGACGTTCTTCCAAGTTGATTATTTGCAATTATAATCGAGTCAAAAGAAGTTGTCGTAATTAATGCTTGTGTCGTATATGCTGCTCGTGCCGTAACACCGCGCGCAACACATTCTGATCTAATCGTAACGCCATAGATATTGGAGTGCATTTCTCGCCGCAACCGGGTACCGTACCAATCTAATTGACAATTTTGATTATTGTTACAACTATTTTCTTATTTTGTACATCCTCTGCAACCATCCTTGATAGTTATCCTGGGTTTGATTCTGATTTCCTTGCGTTCACGTCGCACTATTCTTGCGTCTATCAAGTCGTCATTTCGGTATCGCGCATTATATTGTATCATAGTTGAAGAATATTCTCTCGTGAATATTCCAGCGAGCCTTTGCGTAGGAATTCGAACCAGGCCATCCGTTACTCGTCATCTTGGCGAGTGGAACGGTTGTTTTGTTTTTCTGGCATTCTTAACTCGAAGCCTATTGTTCTCCGGTATTTGTCGATAGTTTCGGGTGGAGTTGAGTTGTCGATCATTACTTCGAGCTCACGTAAACCCTTAATTGAGCGCGTGTTCCACTTTCCGATTATCATGAGCCGAGGTCACATAACTAAACGCGAGTTGTGTATACAGCGGATGAGGGAGATTCATGAGCTGTCGATGCTCACCGCGGACAATGTCACACAGAGGCCGAATTTCTTCGTTAGATATCCTACCGTGACTAGGTTGATCGATGACTTTGAGACAGCCCACCTCAAGATAATCCAAAACGCCTCAGACAATCTTCACCGCTGAGGACGCGATGCGCTTCGGGGTAATCGGGCATTATGAGAAATTTGTGGGCGCCGACCGAACGACCTCCGCATCCGCTCAGGCTCCGGTCTAAACGTCGTCTATCCGATTGCCCAAAATCTCACTTCCGCAATTCTCGGGAGATCTCGCGCTTGGCCCTAGTTCATCGCGTTATTCAACATTTCCATTCATGAGAACCGGAGTATCTCCTCCATGAAAAAATACCAATATCTGATGGCCTCATTGAAAGGAGAAACGCTTAATGTCGTTAAGAACTTCCCCCTTTCCGCCGATAACTACGCGATAGACTACTATGTGGATTTAATGCTGAACACCAAGCCGTTGAAATCGGAGTCGGCCGCCTCCCTGCGCACACTGTTAGACACATTTACCGAAAATACGCGGGCATTGAACCTGTTGGGGTTTCCTACGGACTCTTGGGACTACCTACTTCTCAAATTCTTGCTGGGAAAATTTGGGAAAACTTTCTCATTCGCTTCGCGAGAAGTTCGAATCCGAGCACCAGGCGGAGGAGATATCTTATAAGTAAACGCAGCTTACTAAATTCCTCTCAAATCATTGCCGGGTCCTCACGTCCGTTTCAAGCCTCTCAAGCACTTCGCAATTGCATACGTCTTCGCAGAAAAATTCCGCGTTAATCTCGTCGTTCGTGACTTATACAACAGACTGTTCTGTCTGTAAAGAGCAACATTACATATCTAAATGTTCTCGGTCTCTCCAACTTACGCCGAAGGAGAGACTTTCTACCGCTCGCGATTTGAAATAATGTTTCAACTGTCTTCGCTCGGGACATGGCTTGAAGAATTGTCCTTCCGCGTGGACATGTCGATCCTGCGGAATGAAGCACCATACGCTCTTGCATTTCGAGTAGAGCTCTAGTTCTTTTCCTACGACCGGACCGGTAACCGCGACTCCTGCCGCCCAGGATACCACGACTGTTCTTAAACCGGAAGATAAACCGCTCGTGATGATGACTAGTCTCGCCAATAGCGTCGTACTATTGTCGAACGTCCGAACAGAGATGATAAATTCACACGGCAACGCGTTCCCTGTATGCGTATTGTTAGATAGCGCGAGCCAGGCCAATTCTGTTACTGAAGGCTGCCTCCGGAAAGGCGGCTTTTGTCGGACCAAGCACAGTGCTACGGTATTCGAGTTGAACGAAACTAAGGCCGCCACCACGAAGGGCCTTACGTCGTTCGTAATTCGTGTACGCGGTTACGACGATATTCGTTTTCCAATCGAGGCCACGGTTCTTCCGCGCATTACATCGCCGTTGCTTAATAGTAAGGTTGCAGTCCAATCGTGGAATCACTTAAAGGGATTGTCGCTCGCGGATCCCGAGTATTATTTACCCGGCAATATTGACATTTTACTGGGAGCAGAATCGTTTGTCTCAGTCTTACGCGATGGTCGTCGTAAAGGAGGGGATAAAGAACCGGACGCTTTCAACACAGTATTTAGCTGGGTCTTAACGGGCGCGGTATCTCCGTCGTTACAAGTAGCACCCCTGCACTCGTTCGTTACCACTCTCGAGTCGATCAAGACCGCAGTGGGTCAATTTTGGCAATTGGAAGAAGTACCAGAACACATTTCTTGTTCGGAAGAAGATCGTCGATGTAAGGAGATCTTCGCAAAGACCACTTATCGTGACCACTTGGGTGGCTTCGTAGTTTCGTACCCCTTTGCGTCAAATCCTCCTACATTCGTCGACTCGCGTTCTATAGCTGTTAGTCGTCTCCGCGTGCTCGAGCGCCGATTCAAATCAAATCCCGAATTTAGAATTAGTTACAATAATTTCATGCAAGACTATCTCGATAGCGGTCATATGGAATTAATTAGTGATCCATTTTTGTCGGATGGTTACATTTATTATTTGAATGATGAGAAGTCAGGGCAGTAGAGTCAGACGCAGATTATTGTGCGTAAAATCAGTAGTAGATTTATTAATCTTCTTCAATACATTATTCCGAGAAAAATCCGGACGTTTTGGTTCTGTTTCGAACCATCTTCAGCAGTAACGAAAAATTTCTGTCACACGCCTTTCACGCCACGAGCGAGTTAACAGATTAGGATGTCAGAACTCATCAGAAATCATTTTTCACCGTTGCTTGTCGCGGCGACAGGAATAGTTTGGTTTCCTCGCATATTATCCATGTTACACGCAACGTCTTGTTCCACGTCTTTCGAGCCATTTGATTTGGATCAAATGGTCCAGAGTTCTGACATCCTAATCGGTTAACTCGCTCGTGGTGTGAAAGCCGTGTGACAGAATTTTTTCGTTACTGCTGAAGATGGTTCGAAACAGAACCGAAACGTCCGGATTTTTCTCGGAATAATGTATTGAAGAGGATTAATAAATCTACTACTGATTTCACGCACAATGATCTGCGTCTGACCCTACTGCCTTGACTTTTCATCATTTGAATTTCGAGAGTCCTTATATCAAATTATATATTATTTGCCTCACCATGGCGTGTACAAGCTAGATAGCACTACCACCAAGTTGCGGGTAGTATTTAACGCCTCGTCGAGGTGCTCAAACGGTCTATCAATAAACGACACATTACTTGAGTCGATCGAGGATCAATCACTTAAAGTCTTAGGCCTTTGTTGGCAATCGCAATCCGATAGCTTCGGATTTCAAATCAATCCTTCGGATCGCAAATGTACTAAACGCACCATATTGTCGGAGGTAGCGCGTATTTTCAACCTCTTAGGATTCCTGGCTCTACTCACGTTTACTGCAAAATGTTTTACAACACTTGTTGGACGCTGAAGTTGGAGTGGGATGACGAGCCTCCAACAGATATCTGTCGCAGTTGGGAACGCTATCGAACTGAGTTCGACGCGTTGGCTTTTTTTCGCGTTCCTCGCACGTTTGATACGCGCGATGTAGTTTGTTGTGAGCATCATGGCTTTTGCGATGCCAGTGAGCTGGGTTACGGAGCCGTAATTTACTTACGCTTTGTTGCGCGAGATGGTGTAGTAATCCGCTTACTCTGCGCTAAATCTAAAGTAGCACTGCTTCGGCCTATTACAATACCTCGTTTGGAGCTCTGTGCAGCTCTCCTTCTCTCAAAGTTGATCGCGTACGTTTGTCAAGTCCTTCAGGGACATCTTAGCATTGATACCGAATATGCCTCGTCAGATTCCAAGGTTGCCCTTGCCTGGATTCGCTCGTCTCCACATCGGTGGAAGACGTTTGTTCGCAACCGCGTTGCTCGCATTCAGGACAACGTACGGGTCTCAGCTTGGGGCCACGTCGATACTGACAATGAGTCCAATCCGGCGGATCATTGCTCCCGTAGACTTTTTTCCGCAATTTAGTGACTAATTTGATTTGGTGGACTGGCCCTGCGTGGCTCATTGACTTTGAACCCACTCTAACAACGATATCGGAATTTGAGGATCTTCCTGATGAGGAAGAGAAATCTCGCGCCTTTGTCACCATAATTCCTGCTGATGTCTTGAACTCTGCTACTATTGTGGATTCACTTTTCGATCGCATTTCTTCGTTAGATAAACTTATTAGAGTATTCGTTTATTGTCTACGCTTCGTTAATAGACTGAAATCGAATTTGCTCGATAGAACTCTCGTTGTAGATCAAATCGAATTTTACTTGACTTTGTTTCTTCTCGTTAAATTCGTTCAATCTTGTTGTTTTGCGGAGGATATCAAAAGATTAAAACGCAATCAGAATTGCTCCAAACCTCTGCAAAAACTCGCCCCCTTCTTGGATACACGCGGAGTCCTCAGGGTGGGCGGTAGACTAACACATTCCGCAATCTTTATTGCTAGGCGCGGCCGTTGCTCGCGGATTTATAGCGACTGCGGCACCAATTTTGTTGGAGCTCAGCGAGAGCTCGTTAATTACATGCAAGTCGCCTCAGAGCGGGAACGAATTCAGTGGTCGTTTAATCTTCCCTCTGCGCCATACTTCGGTGGCCTTTGAGAAGCGGGGGTCAAGTCAATGAAGACCCATCTAAAGCGCGTAGTAGGAGCACAGATTCTTACCGTAGAGGAATTCAGCACTCTGATAACACAGATAGAAGCTATCCTGAACTCCAGGCACTTATGCCCTACTAGCTCCGACCCTAACAACCTCGGGGTACTTTCTCCGGGGCACTCCCTCACCTTGGAACCCCTCGTAGCTGTTCCGTATCCTGACCTGGATCCGGTGCCGATAAGCCGACTTGATTGATGGCAACTGGTTCAGCACATGCACCAGCAGTTTTGGAAGCGTTGGCGGGACGAGTATTTGCACACGCTCCAACAACGCCCTAAATGGTTGAAATCGTCGTCTACGGTACACAAGAACTCGTTAGTCTTGTTAAAGAATGAGAACGCTCCTCCCGTACAGTGAAGACGAGGTCGAATTGTGGCTCTTCACCCGGGTTGTGACGGTGTTTCTCGGGTCGCCACAGTGAGGACAACGGATGACTCTCTCACTCGTCCTCTGATGAAATTGTGTCTTCTGCCAATGGACAATTCACCAGAGGAGTCTAGTCAAGCTTAGAATAAAAATACGTTGTATTTTTAGGTGGTCAGTATTAGTAGTAGTATTAGTATTAGAATTAGATTATCGGTGCATTACCATATTTCGGCGATTCGCGTGAAACGTCGGCAGATCGCTCGGATCTCGGATCGATATCGATATTTCCGCGACTAACCAATCGGTGCTGCTTTCGCACACCCTACGAGGGCACCCGCCGAAAAGGACAAACTGCTCGCTCGCGGCACATTACAGGACCGCGAGCACTCACTCACCGTCAAGACGTCGTAAGACACTCATCGCTAAACGGTCTCGAGGCGCACTCTTCCTTGTGCACGCTCGAACCTACGGAAGGCTGACTCCGAAAGTGCGATCTCGCCTGCCTTGCTGCCTTGCCGCTCCGTCTGCTTGTTCTGCTTGCTTCTGCCTGCCTACTTACTCTGCCTGCTTGCTCTGTCTAGCCCGATTGCTGCATGTGCTTGCCTAAAGACGGATGAATCCCTTCACGTAATGACAACCGACCAAAAGGTGAGTCGCTTAACTAATTCGCTTATTTCGCTTAATTTCGCGTCGAGGAGACGACACACACCTCCTCTGGTCCTTCGAACAATCAAAACCTTTGCAAATTCGGGAACGGTCTTACCATCCCCCGAGTACATGAACTTATATAGTCATATAAGATTATATATGATCAGATCACAATATTGTATCTCAAAGTATTCGATAGATGGCATTCGATGGGATCTATTTCTCGCATTTAAACTTTGACAAACAGTGTTATAAGAACAGTATCAAATTAAGACACGACACTGTCGCGCTATGGAGCGGTACAATTTTTGTATCAGTTGTATCGTGGAGTCCACTCTTATAAAGTGGCACACTCTTACAAAATAACATTTGAAAATAACAATTTTCTGAAACTTATTTAAATATTAAACAGAGATATTGCGAGCGACCCAACTGGCCAAATTTTATTGATTTACAACGCTACGTTTTGACCGTGGATCCGGTCCTTTTCAAGCGATCTCTCACAAATATATTCGTCAGGCATAATGCCCTAACTACGCCGAATCTAATACATTATTTAAATATGTCCTTATATATAATCTTATATAATTGTAAGCGAATGGGTTAAGGAATTTAACGTTCAAAGGTTAATGATCAGCTTAAGTTCAGTTTAAAGAATGTCTATAATTACGATCAATGCTATGTACAAGTATTTACAAAGTTTTTTGGTTTCGCGAACAATAACAATTGCTTTGGCGAAGACGCGCGAGAAATGCGAGTTACGCGAACCCTTAATGACACGGGCGAGTGCGCGCGGAAACTGCAGTCACTCGAAGCACGAGTTTATTCTCGCGAGCAGCGAAACGCCGGATCTCGAAGTCGACTGAAATTCGTATGTAATACGGAATCGTAATTGCAACACGTTACTTCGGCAGATTTTTATCGAGTGCTCAGTGCCCGCGCGGAGGGCCGGAGCTTTATAAACTCGAGTTTCGGCCCCCCGGCGACGGGCTGAAAATTCGGAGGAGCCAATCGGATGCCGCCACCCCGAAAAAACAGCTAATTTCGAAAATGTGAAACGGATCAGCTGATCTCGGGGCCGGCAACCGATCTGTTGTTTTTGCTGAGTCCCTCGCTCCGCTCCGGCTGTTTACCTCGTGTTCTTAGGCCCCGAGACAAAGGAAGCGAGTCGATACACGTGAACACGAGACTGTTTTTCAGGTTCTCGATATTTCCGAGAACTGACCTTATTTCTAGAATGTTATCGTCGCTTCTCGGTATACTTTAAAGTTCCTTTACTGAACCATTTAGAATTCGCTTAATAAGTTTAATTGTATGATTCACGCTCAATCCCGAACAATAATCATATATGACCATATAAGCTCTTATCAGGCTAAAATTTATATATGAGCATATAAGATCACTTCTTATATAAACATATAAAACATTATAAGAAATCAAAAAATGAAGATTAATCCGTCAATAATAATTTAAAACAGGAAATTTTATTAAAATCGACGCAAATGGCGAATAACAATATCGCTTAATCACGACGTTTCGACCCGGGGAATTAGGTCCTTCTCAAGTGTCTATAAACTGGCATGGAACTATCGCTCCCCCGAAACGTCGTGATTAAGCAATATTGTTACTCGCCGTTTGCGTCAATTTTAATAAAATTTCCTGTTTTAAATTATAAGAGACATTTTTTATATGTCCTTATATCATCTTATACAGGGTGTCCGAAAAATCGCCTACTCCACTTCGGGAGGTGATTCGGGACCCAAAAACAAGAAAAAAAGTTCATACAAACATAGGTCCGGAAATGAGCCGTTTCCAAGTTATAGCCCACTTTTATGTTCAAAAATCGTAAATTTTTATTTTTAATTTTTTTTAATTACAATTACCAAATTCTCTCAAGTTTCTGTCTACATTTCGAAAAGACGCTATTCCCGGTACATCTCGATTTGGAAAAGACTGGATGTATAACCTTCTTGCCTCGGGAACATTACTTTGAACAAGACCATACATAAGATCATCATCATCTAAGTCCTTGACATCTTGGCAGATGTGTGGTGACTATGCTTGTCCTTCCATGTTTCTGATAGCGTCCCTAATAGTGGTGCGCCATCTGTCCCGGTTGATGGTGGCCCTCACTGCCTCCTCCATGTTGGTATTAAGGAGCTGTTTAACTGTATCGGTCCATCGAGTTGGTGAGCGACCTCGTCGTCGCTTCCCTTCCGGCTTCCCCTGGACTATCAGGTGTTCGATAGTATTGCTGCGATTTATGTGTCCGAAGAACTTGAGGATGCGGCTGTACACGTAGCTGAACAGTCTTTGGGGCGGATTTATTTCTGCCAGTATAGACACGTTTGTCCTCCTCGCTGTCCAAGGGATTCGCAGCATCCTTCGCCAGCACCACATCTCAAACGCATCCACATGTCGTCGGTCGGCTGCTCGTAGCGTCCATGTTTCGGAGGCGTAATGGAATACCGAGAACACCAATGTTCTGACCAAGTTGATTTTGGTTTGACGTGTGATGTTAGGGCTTTTCCATACCTTGGTCAGTTGGGACATTGCCACTCTTCCCAGCTGGATACGCCTGCGAATCTCCTCCCCGCAGTCTCCCCGGTTATTTATTAGTGCGCCCAGATATACAAATTTATCGACTACCTCGAAACGATCAATGCGTGATGTGCCAGGGAAGTTATCATGTTCCCGGTCGACTATCATGATTTTTGTCTTGGTGTTATTTATGCGAAGTCCATAATCTAAACTGATGTTATTAAGCCTATCCAGGAGTGCAAGGAGCTCCTCTTTGCTCCTCGCGACCAACAGCGTGTCGTCCGCATATCTAAGATTCGAGATCCTTTCACCGCCTATGGTCACGCCACCATTCCAGTCCTCCAACACCTGCCTCATTATATATTCACTGTAGATGTTGTACAGAAGTGGTGAGAGTATGCAGCCTTGTCTGACCCCTTTTCTGATTACACTTTTTCCAAAAGTGGTACTCTCGAGTCTTACGACAGCTGTGCTATTTTCGTATAGATTTTTAATTAAATATATGAGGTGCAGCGGAAAACCCATTTCCCTAAGAATGGGCCACAGTAGGTGCCACTTGACGTTATCGAACGCCTTTTCATAATCCACAAAACACAAGAACATGGGTATATAGTACTCTCTAGCTTTTTCGATCAGCTGTCGCAGATTCAAGATCTGCTCTCTTGTACCTCGGCCACTGACAAAGCCAGCCTGCTCCGGGGCAATCTGTCTGTTGGCAAACGGCTGCAGTCGGCTATGTATAATGTGTAGCAGGATTTTGCTGGCATGCGTGATGAGTGCTATTAGTCGATAATTCTCGCACTTGCAGGTTGGACCCTTCTTATGGAGTGGGACTATTATGGTGGTGGTCCACTCTTTGGGCCATACTGTGGTGGTCCACACTCTTTGGCAGATGCGATGAAGGATTCCCGTTCCGGTAGATCCCATTGCCTTGAGTACCTCTGCTGTTATATAGTCTATACCAGCAGACCTGTTATTGGCCAGTCTTCCAACAGCTCTTTCCACCTCCTCTACCAAGATGTGTGGCTCCTGTTCATATTCTTCCCGCCCACTGGCCACCACCAGCTCATCCTCCGCATACAATCTCTCACAATATCTTCTCCACGTCTCTATTATGTTGTCGATTTCCGTGACCGGGACGCCGTTCTCGTCAGAGATAATCCATGTGCGGGGTTTGAATTTCCGCGTGATCTGTTTGATTTTGTAGAACACGTCTTTCGATTGAAATCGATTTGCATGAAGTTGGATGTCCGCACAGATATCGTTTAGGAAGTTATTTTTATCCCTTCGACAGTTTGTTTGGATGGACGACGATAGCCTGCGGTATTCGTCTACCGCTTCGGTGTTATTTAAGCCGGTTGCTAGCAGTTTTCTTCTTTCCTCTATTATCTTGAAGGTATTGGCCGAAATCCAGTCACGGTTTTTTGCTCGATCTTTTGGTTGTTGTTCAGTTAGAGATGTCTCGATGACGCCCTTGAGTCGGTTCCACAGATCATCTGGGTCGGTCAATTCCTCCATGTCGATTGATGCTATTTCGTGATTAAGTCTGTTAAGGAAAGCTCCTTGGTCAGTAACTGGCGGTAGTTTGGCTTTTACTGCGGCTCCTTTACACCTTTTCATTCTTACTCTAAGTTTGAAAACCAGTAGCTTGTGGTCCGAGCCACAATCAGCCCCGGGGAGTGTCTTTGCTGAGAGTATGGCCGATCTCCATCGATTGTTGATCAAAATATAATCGATTTGGTTTTTGGTACGGTTATCTGGTGACGTCCAGGTGTATTGTTTTCTTATATGTTGTTTGAAGACTGTATTGGCAATTGTAAAGTTATTATCAATGCAGAACTGGATAAGCCTGTCACCTCTTTCGTTTCGAGTTCCTATACCGTATCTTCCAACTGCGTTGCGAATGTGGTTATCGTTATCGGTGCGTCCCACTTTGGCGTTCCAGTCCCCCATGACTACTGTGATTTCTCGGTTAGAGGTTTTCTCAATGGTTGCTTGCAGAGAGCTATAAAAGTTGTCTATATCTTCTGCATCCGCGTCGGCCGTCGGTGCGTAGACCTGGATAAAGTTCAGTACGCAAGGTGCTGCCTTGATGCGAACAGATATTATGCGATCGCTGACAGTGTCATAGCCAAGGACGGAACCAACCAGCCCGCTGGGTATCACAAAAGCCACACCGTTGCGGCTTGTGTCGTCAGATCCGGAGAAGTAGACCGCATGACTGTTGCTTAGGAAGTGACCCCTCCCTCGCCAGTGAGTCTCAGAGATTCCTGCCATCCTCACATTACACCTCATGAGTTCCCTCTTCACTATATCCAGCTTTCCTACTTGTCGAAGTCCTCGAACATTCCAGGTTGCCAGTCGGCATTCAGCACGACCACTGAATTTTTCGTCATCTCTGGTCGCATATTTCGCATGTGGTGCCCAGTGGTCCACACCCCCATGCCCGGTAGTCAATTTTCCACTGTCTACCCCGGACGCAAGACAGCGCCGATCGTCAGTCGGGTTGCCAGACAAACTAGATTCATTTGTCGACATTTGCATAGTGCTCATGGGAGTGATAGTGCAGTAGATTCCCCTGCCTTTCTGCACCGCAGCATTCCGACCGTTTAAGACTGCTTCAGTCACGCTTGGGATAGCTTGCTCCTAGGCCATTCCGAAGTTATTCTTCTTCTGCCCTAGTGCAATACTGATGGTTACTGCTGCCCTCCATCAGGTTCACCATATCTGGCTACCCTTACTTAGTTTGGCCTGCAGGTCAATGCAGTTTTCCGGGGTGTGGCACTGGGAGCCATAAGTAAGAGTTGGGTTCCATACGAGGACCAGTTACCTCGAGCCATCCCTCGCGGATACGCTGGATGTGACCGCTCTCAGTCAAAGGTGCTACCTCTATATCGAATCCTCTTACACCCCATACATAAGATGCATATCAACTAATTCATTAAAACTTAAACGATCCATTGATGAATACGGAAAGATTAGATACAACCTAAAAGTAAGGTGTTGTTAAATAATAATTTGAAACTTATTGAAAAGCCGTGATTTACTTACTGATTTTGAATAGGCGTGAAAACAACTGATTTCAAGTAGCCGTGAAAACAACTGATTTTGAATAGCCGTGAAAACAACTGATTTCTTTTTAAAATAATGTAATCGTATTTACAAATATTAAAAAATTGAAAAAAATAAAAAAATTAAAATTAAAAAAATTAAAAATATTTAAAAATAAAAATTTTTAATTTAAGAAATAATTAAGAAAAAGGGATGCCAAGCGGATTCTAAATTACGATTTTTGAACATAAAAGTGACTATAACTCGGAAACGGCTCATTTCCGGACCTATGTTTGTATGAACTTTTTTGCTTGTTTTTGGGTCCCGAATCACCTCCCGAAGTGGAGTAGGCGATTTTTCGGACACCCTGTATAATCATATATGACAATCTAAAATCTTATCAGGCCAAAATTTATATATGAGCATATAAGATCGCTTCTTATATGAGCATATAAGACATTATAAGAGATTTTTTTCCGGAAAACAATATACTTCTACTTAATTTTGTTACCATCACTATTGACAAGTATTTTCCAATCACCAAGTATATTCTGAATTAATTTAAGCAACTATCAAATATAACATAATCATATTTTTGTTTCCTTATAGAGAAAGCTTTGTTTTCATGAAAACATTTTTTTGGAGTTGTCGCTGTCAATGTGTTTAAAATGTTCTAAAACGTCGAAAAATACACTTTTTTTTTTAAATGTCTGTGTGTGTGTGTGTACACATGGCTGTGTATGTACACCTTGTAAATGAGTATTAATGCTCTAACTTCCGTACATTTGGAGATATCTGTCTCAATTTTTTTTAAATATAGAGTATCATTAAAGGAAGTTTGGTATTAAAGTTGGCAAAGATCGGTAAAGGGGTTCATTTTTTATAAAAATTTCAATTTATAACTTCCGCAAATTTTGAGATATTGGGCTATTTCTAATTTTATTATCTTCTTCAGTCTTTTCTATCCCTATTTTATATATAATTTTTAAAAATTTGGTTGATTAAACCTAGCTTTATACGCAATCAAAATTTTGAATTTTTTGAGAAATGACTTATGACAATTTAACATTATTTGAACAAAAATACATTAAAAAACGATATCCTATTGACCTAGAATAATGTAACATTTGACCTAGAAGAGGATGGAGCTCGTTAATTTTCTGTAAAAATTATATAAAAATAAAAAAGTGTGCAAATTAGGAATTTGCACATTGTTTTCTCAACATTTTTAAGTGAGCAAATTAGGAATTTGCACATTGCTGGCGAAACTTCCGAAAACGTCCATGCTCAGATTTAAGTCAAACTTTGTAAATAGGTTCCTTTTAGATAAAAAAGACATATACCAAAAGAATTTTTTGCGACTTCAAAGTTTAACAACTTTTTAAATATTTTTTTGAATTAACTCAGTATATTACGAGCAAACTAACTCAGTATATTACATACCAAAACAGCTCTCAAGTAATGTAAACAACCATAAAGTCATACCCGTCAAAGTCATAATATAAACGTCATTGGCGAAACTTCAGAAAATCAGAAACGTTGTAAACCCATATGACAACTTGTCTCGCGTGAAAAGTGTATGCGTGGAGGCAGTAGGTTCCGCCCTCCTGCGGGGGGCTCCACTACTTTTAAACTAGACACATGGTGTGCCTTACAAAGTACATGCGTGAACTTTTCACGCGTGGAAAGTTGTAAACCCATGTGGCATCTCGTTTCGCGTAGAAAGTGTATGCGCGGAGGCAACAAGTTAAAAATGTTAAAAAAGTTGCTAAACTTTGGAGTCGCAAAAAATCCTTTTGGTATATGTTTTTTTTTTTATCTAAAAGAAACCTATTTACAAAGTTTTACCTAAATCGGAGCATGGACGTCTTCGGAAGAACAGCCCTTTTAAGAATACCTTTCAATTTTTTGAAATTGGTGCAAAATTAATAATACTTTTAAGAATTTCTTTCAACTTCAAAAATTAAAAGAAATTTTTAAAAGTATTATTAATTTTGCACCAATTTCAAAAAATTGAAAAAGATTCTTAAAGATGTATGGGTGACATCTCAAAGCATTACAAAAAATCTAAAAATTTCATAGATTGTTCTATTATTACGTCTAAGTATTTGTGTAAAATTTCAGCACAATTTTCTTACTGGTTTAAAAGTTATTGTAATTAAGGATGTATTAGAGGTATTTCAAATTGTACACGATCCGTATAGATCGTGGGCTATGGCGGTGAAGGAAACACTGAGTTTGAATTGTTGACAAAATATAATAAGATATATTTAAAAAATATAACAGAGTAATTTCAAAACATATTTATAAGCTAGTATGGTAAAAGTCAATAATCACATAAATCAAGATATGATAATACAATTTACATTGTAATAGTCCGTTTAATGAAAGGAAGGTAAACATTAGTTGAACGTATGCTCTCCGTTTGAAACTTGAGACGTAAATTAATAATATACATATATTACAAAGTAATTTCAAAGAAAGAATTAATATTTGTATGAGAGCTTTGAATATATCTTTAAATCGTTTTAATCACTGAAAAGACCATTGGACATGACAAAATATAATACCATAATCAATAAATAACCAAAATAATCATGCACATATTAGCACAATAATTCATAAGTAGAATAATGCGTTGAATAATAATCCATATTAAGGAATAGAATATCTTAGATCAAAGATATGTAAATATGTATACAAAGGAACATATCATCAATAATAATCTTGAATACTTTTTATAAAATTGTAGATACAACTTCTATCTTAAATTAAACTAATGAGTATTATTAAAATATTATTAATAAATTGAATTAAATATCACCAGTCTTGAGTTGTAAATTCAAGACCATTATATTCTTAAAAGAATTTGGGATATATATATATTAATAAATGATTGCAAGGACAATTTCTCTTTTGTTAATAAAATGAATCTTACCAAATATCAAACGCATTAATCCAAACTCAATTCGTGAAAACGTAAAGAAAATTATAAAGTATTTCGCATAAATCGATGTATAATACAGAGAAAAAATGTAATTGTGTATCGCACCTTTAATTACAATTTCTGATTAAATGAGCGTTGAATTCTCTGACGAACCTTGTTTTAAACAATTGAAGCAATGTAAATCTTATCTCGAATAATTGACGCATTATAATTCGTATTGATTTAACAAATGAATCTCATCGCAAATATGTATCAAGAAATATGAGAAATTAATTGCCAAAGAAAATAGAATTAAACGTATTGCAAGCTTGCATAAATTACAATATTTGGCCAAAAGAGAAGATAATCCAAAAGAATAATTTAAATTGGTTGCAACCCGAAAACAAGAACTTGAGTACTCAAGTGAGATGAACGCTTATCGTTCCCGTCAACAAAATGCTCCGCTGAGTGCTGAAGCCTTTCTTATGTCTTTTACTGAACGGCAGATCTCTCGAGATTTCTGGAATCAATGATCGTAACCGATACTGTTTATGAGAATCAATGATTCTTATTCAGAAATCTAAGAGTTACCTGTATACTGGTCTCTACCGTATGTGAATTCACTTCTAGAAAAGATCCGAACGGACTAAGTCCATAATAGTCGTTCCCTTGGTCTCTCCAGAATGTGTTGTCATCATCAAGAAACGGAGTAATGGCGTCGATCTTATGCCGTCATCATCAAGAAACGGAGTAATGGCGTCGGTCTCTCGTACGTCCGAGAATGAGATTGCCTATAGTCCTGCCGAGTGCTAATTAAAGCCTTTCGAATACTCTTTGAGTTCTTCTCTTCCAGAGAGTATCACAATTCGCCTTTCAGAAAGATTCGTATTACAATATCACTACGTATTCAGAATATACGGCAGAAGGCCAGAAACATGTCTTGACTGAATGACAAACAAGAAACGAATAACGCCGGTTGCCCGGGCCGCAAGCTTGTACATGCACGCGCGGTTTCTTCTTCACGCGGCAATCACATGAATTGAATACCGATACGTCGCGCCTCTAGCGCTTTACGCTATACAAATTTTCTAGGGAAACTAGATCCACCAACGGAAGTGAGTTTACAAAATCGCTAGTACTTTTTATGAAATGCCATAGATGGCACATCCACCCTTCTTTCCTCAATATCTCATCGCATTTCAAACACAAATATATTCAGAAAGTGCTGTATATTGTTTCTAAATTAAATTAAAAATAATCTGTAAAATTTTGAAGTTATTTAAGAGTTATTTAAATTTAAAGTTGATAAAATTAACATTATCCCTTATAGAGAATCGACACTTTGCTGTAAATATAAATAAAATATAAATAAACCATTAAGAGATATTTCTTAAACTTTTTTTATGTGTAAAACATACATCATTGATATTGTATTTTAAGTTTCAAAATTTTTTTCCACCAAAAATTTTTTTTAGTTGTTTAAACAATACTAATTATTTAAATAACAAAAAATCATACTCAAACTGTTAACAGTAATCCCTTCTAACATATAAAAAATTTTGAGTTGTTTAACGTACATGCAGTCTTTTTTTTATCGAAAGTTTGACTTTTAGCAAGGACGACACATACATCCTTATTTTTTTTAAATTTGTTAAATACTTTTTAGAGTTTTTTTTGAAGTCGGTTCTATTTTTAAAAAATTATTTATTTTATACTTTTTTAATGTTTTATTAAATTAATATGAATAAAAAATAATAATTTATTAGTTGCTTATAATTATTATTGCATATTTCCTTATTGTTCCGTACCTTGATGTTCTAACACGATATTTTATGAACTAAAACCTTCTTGGGAAATTGCTCTATAGGACAGTGAAAACCGCATCCAAATCCGTCCAGTAGTTTTAGAGAAAATTGCAGACATACATACATACTCGCCAAATACAAAACTTTTTTTTTTAAGTCGGTTAATAAAATAAACTTCTTCATAGAGGAACTTTGTGAGCACAATAAAAAGCAATATGCAAATTCCTAATTTGCATACTTATTTTAGTTATAGGATGAAAAAAATTAGGCTGTATACAATTAAATGTGGCGTCTTTAGCACCTAATATTTGTAATGTGCCACAGACAAGTACTCACTAGTACCATCCATAGTTAAAAATATAACACATCATTTCTTTAAAATATTTGATTTATCCAATGGAAACCTAGGTTTACAATACGTACAAGAATTATAGTAAATATATTAAGTTATATTTATAATATTAAAAAATTGTTTAATTATACTTCGTGTCTCGCCCTTCGAGATTACGAAGGTAGTACCGCTACTTCATACCTGACAAGCCACAATTTTAGAGCTAAATTTTGATTTGCCGCCATATGTGTATCGTGGCGGCCTCAGTCGTCCTTGTTGATCATTCGTTTTCTTTGTGCCGAGCAAGCCACACGTGTAATTGTCGTCGCGAAGAAAAATTAATAATTATGGGGAAAAGTAAGAAAAGAACCCACAGCAGGGATAAGAAGAACAAACAACTATGGAAAAAATTAAAAGGATTGCAGGAATTGATCGAATCTCGCCTACCGGCACCGCAACCGCCGCAACCACTCAGAGAGAGAGGTTATAATGATAACGAAATAGCAACCGAAGATTGAGGTAAGAACGAAGAACTGTGAGATTGATCTCGCACGGGAGCCGAGGCAAAAATCTCAAATATAAGGTTGAGCTTGGACGAGAGCCGAGACATAACCTAAAATTTTTACACCGGACGATAAGGCGTGTTCCGAGTGCTATGGTCGAGCTTGCACGAGAGACATGACGATCATAGTATATTGTGCACCAAGGGGCGAAAGTAGCGTTTCGTTCAAGTGTGAAGTTTGCCGCCCAAGCCTTACTGAAGAAGCTTTCGCCCCGAGGTGCACACGATATTTTTCACAATATCTTTACGGAAAGTTCGACCTTCATGCCTAGAGAGAGGCGAGAGTCGCCATTTCACGCCAGGACGGCATAGCGGGACGAAAGTAACCACTTTCCTCCCTAGGGCGGAAAGTGATCACTTTCGTCCCGCTAATGCCGTCCTGGCGTGAAATTAGTCACTTTCGCCCCTCTCTACAGGCATGGAAAGTCGAACTTTCGTGGAGGTGTTGTAAAAAAACATTTTAATTACAGGTGGATAAATTGTCGACGCAGACACAATTAATGATGCTAGAGTTGACGATCAGCGAGAGCCCGCACCAACAGAAGTCCCAATCGTGAATATATCGAACGATAATGCGGCTATCCTATTAGAACAACAAAAGGACAACGAAAAGCAGGGAAAGGACGAAAAAGTCTTCGAATTGGACGAGGAAACCTTACAAATTATCGGTGAGGAACTTCCAAAAAGCGAGAAGGAGCTCAAAATCCATGCCAGTTTGGTTAGTCGTTGGCAACCCTGGTTACAAGAAGGTCTCAAAAAAGAAGTAAAGGATGCTTTACTTAAAAAATATCCACGAGCAGGTAACTGCGCTCTCGAGTCTCCAATACTCAACCAGGAGCTCAGTACATTAAATGCGAATATTTTGAAAAAAGATAAATACTTTATGTTTACTCAAAACTTAGCTGGCTCAGCTCTTTCAGCTCTTGCCCCTGTTATAACGGATTTAGTTTTTTTTTAGATTCTATTAAGACCAAGGAGACTAAAAAAATGCTAGAAAACCTGTGGGATGCGGCAAAACTAATAGCTGAAATCCATCACTCTCAAACAATAGCTCGAAGAGCATGTATTCTACCAAGTGTCTTGAAACAGATAACAGAACACTTGACGAAAAAAAAACAGACAAATTTTTTTTTGTGAAAATCTGGGAGAAAAAATTAAAGAGATGAAAATGATTAATAAAATGGGACAGGATATCAGAACACAACCATCCAAATTACCATACAATCCATGTAACTCGTCAAACTAGAAGAGCCCGTTTGTAGTTTGTACCACAGAAGTCGACAACGCAATTGGGCCCCAAACAACGGCCGCAACATCCGAGGAAGTCGACAACAGCAGAGTCTTCGAAGAAATTGAATTATCCGAGATCGGATCGATTTTGATCTCAAGTTCAGAGACGCCGATACCATTAAGTTCCGGAGGCGATCAGGTGCTAAAAATAGCTGATAGATTATCAAGCTTCTTAGATTCCTGGAAATCTATCACGTCTGATCCTTTCGTTCTAGAATGTGTTAAGGGTTATAAAATACCATTTGAATCTCTTCCCTGTCAGGATCAATGGCCTTCCATGAGTAGGTCTCAAATTGAATCTCAAAAAATTTAAGAAAAAATAAATTGTCTTTTATCAATTTCAGCAATTGTTCCGTGTGAAGCAACAGAAGGTCAATTCGGCTCAAGTTTTTTCTTGGTACCAAAACCAGATGGGAATTACCGATTTATTTCAAATCGTAAAAAATTAAATGTCTTTGTTAAAACAGAACATTTTGAATTAGAAGATTTAAGAGCTGCTTATAGATTACTAGCTCCTAGTATGTACATGGGTACAATCAATTTAAAAGATGCTTATTTTCTCATCCCTGTACATAAAAAGTTTAGAAAGTTCTTCCGGTTTGCATTCAATATTCAATTTTACGAATTTACTTGCTTACTGTTTGGCCTTAGTTCGAGCCCCCTGGTGTTTACAAAATTAATGAAACCAGTAATAACTGCATTAAGATCACAAGGTTTCTTATCTATTATATATCTTGATAATATATTATGTTTAGGTGAGACAAAGCAAGAATATCAAACTAATGTTCAAACTACCTATAAGTTTTTAGAAGCGTTAGGATTTATAATAAATGTGAAAAAAATCAAACTTAAATCCAAATGTAAAATGCAAGTATTTGGGTTTTAATTTAAAGTCAGTAAACATGTCGGTAAAATTACCAATCGAAAAAAAAAAAATGAACGCGTGGTCGCCACGCGCGTTAGAAGTGAAACTTCTGAAAGCAAGGCTTTGCCATAACGTTTCTGAAATTAATACAAAAACAATACAACGGAATTAGTCACTCCAAGCCGCCCGCAACTCGAAAATATAGTGTTACACGCAGTTCTCACTATATCCGTCTCGCTAGTGCCGTACGCCTAATCGAATTTTCGTGACGCGTTTTCGAGTCGCAAAATCAAATTTACTTACCGATCCAAAAGGAGTTTCATTTTGTACGCATGTTGGTCGAATTTTCGTGACACTATTTCGTGACGTTTTTTCGTGTCGCACAATCAAACTTACTACCGTACCAAAGAAGTTTCATTTCGTACGCCTATTGGTCGAATTTTTGTTACACTTTTCGTGTCGCATAATCGAACTTACTACCGTGCCAGAAGAAGAAGCGTCTCGCCAACGCCGTACGCCTATTGGTCAAATTTTCGTTACACTTTTCGTGTCGCACAATCGAACTTACTACCGTACCAAAGAAGTTTCACTTTCGTTACACTTTTTCGTGTCGCGAATCGAACTCACTACCGTGCCTAAAGAAATTTCACTTCAAAAAGCCAGATTAATTAACCAAATTAATAAATTTGAAAATAGAAAAGTATATTCAATCCGAAAATTTGCACAGTTCATCGGCTCATTAGTGTCAAGTTGCCCGGGCGTTGAATACGGTATGATTCACTCGAAATCTTTAGAAAAGGCAAAGTTAGAGGCATTAGATGGTAACTATACAGACTTCGATAAAAAAATGAAAATACAAACTTACATAAAAGAAGATATAAGTTGGTGGAAGAAAAATTTAAAAAACTCTCGAAAACAAATTAAGATGATAAATTTAAAAATGGAAATTTTTTTTAGACGCTAGCATGACAGGTTGGGATGCTTTTTCTAATGGAAAAAAGGCTCATGGTCGTTGGAGCTTCAAAGAATTAACATTACACATAAATCAATTAGAGTTAAGGGGATCCTGCAGCCGTATGATTTACCGACATTATCGTTAAGGGGATGCTGGAGTCACGGGCGAACTCGATCAGCGTCGATAAAGAAGTGCTCACCGATTCTTACATATACATACAGAGCGCAGGCAAACTCGACCAGCGTCGATAAAGAAGTGCTCACCGATTCTTACACATACATACAGAGCGCAGAGTTTTTGGCTGAAATCGGGGAGACGCGTAACA
>NW_020212917.1:0-2960 GCF_003070985.1 Temnothorax curvispinosus
ATGAGAGTCAGCGCGAGTCTCGCGTATAACTGTCTGCCTTTACTTTATCGGCTTCATTATTATCTCTTTCCTGCGGTATTTTTTATTTCCGCCTCTTTTATCAGAGTACCTATACTGTGCCATTTCTTATCAATAGTTAGAATATGCCTTCAGGCGTTTCGAGTTATATAGTCGATACCTCCTTTACGTATCTCCTATTTATTTATTTTATATTTATTTTTGTACTTTTTTTCCTGACATTTATTTCTTTGAGACACTTTTGCGAAGTATCCTAAAGTGCTTCTTAATGACGGGAATAAACGCTGCGGTGATATTCAGCATACTAATTCTTGGAATTACGCTCGTAGGTACTCACCGAATTTTCATGAGACTAACCATAGTTCTCTATCAAAACGTTTCGAAACACGTTTGTGTCTTTGAAGATGCGTTCGAATAAAATAGTATTGAAGTATCGGGATTCAAGGTGATCACGATTCGAGTCATATCTTTAATTTACAAGGCAGCACGCAAATCATCTTAGATGAACGCAATGAAGAAAATAGAAGATAAATATGCTTCGAGCATCTTCTTCACTTAAATGATTTTGCGAGAAGGAAGAAAATTGGGATATCCGCTGATGCAAGTCTGATGAGTTAACTACCCAAACCGTCATTGTCACGTAAGAATTTATTTAAAAATTTGTCTCTTTTCTCTTTTTTAAACTTGTCGTCTGGTACATTTTGCGTTTTGCGGCGAGAGACCAGCGTTATGTGATGGAAATCTGTTGGTGAATCCAGGGTAAGTATTTAGCCACGTCCACGTAGACGCTGTACCTGTTGACATTGCACGAATAAGATAAATCCATAAAGTATTCCGACAAGACGCCGCGCAAGTGATAACGGCCCGTGGAGTTGTTGAAAAGCACCAGCCCGCTCCCGTCAGCGTCGCAAAAATTGCTCTCGCCTAGCAAACCAGCGCAGAAAGTACGGTTCGAGGTGATACTGCCGAAATCCTGATCACTCCGGAGACAGGTCTCCTGCAATTTGCGCAACAAAGTCGGATCTTCATCATTCGTACAATTCTATACGATGACAACGCGAAATTCGTCAAAGTTTTACGTTAGCATCTCGCTATTCTGCGAAATTGTGTTATGGCGAGAGCGTTTACGAAAATTCGAAGACGCATTTTTACTTCGTGATCGACGATCGCGCTCATTGATTTCCAAACAATTGGCATATTAATTTAATTTTAACTTAAGGCATCCAATGACATGAATTTATGCAACAAATAATAATTTTATAATAGCACATAACTGTGCGGATGGACGTAGCGAAACGTAATTGGTATAAACGTAGTGAAACTAATAAATGGAGTATCGTGCATGGCATTAACGGTCTAAAAAATCTTTAAGCATATTCTGCGATATAAATATCAGATTTGTTATCAACAAGGTATCCTACGTTTAGAACGTTTTGTTTTTAGAAAACCTTGTTTGGATTTGGGACTTAATTTGTATATTGATTGATCAATAAAAGGAGAAAATCTGGCTGTCTCGAAGGTACTTACCTGACTCACTATCGGTATCCTCAGCATCCGTGGTTCGGAGACTGGTTTACGACTATAATACTTGTTTCTGACCCATCCCACGACATATCCTGTTCTATCGACGACATTTTGAAGATCGGTTAAACCGGACCACAGGCAAATAGGTCTGATGAAAGCGCTAAACTTGACTGGCGTATTGAGAGTTAAAATCACCAGATCGGAATCGGTCGCGTTCTCGCTTGTGTGCACGAAATCGGGATGGATCTTGTAGCTCGCGATTTTCCGATTCACGGTCCCCACTATTCTACTAAAACCGTATTTAAATCGGCGGAGTTTAAATTGTCCGAAAGCCACCTTCATAATATCGTATTGAGCGTTATACATCTCCAAACATTTTGCCGCTATAAAAAGAAAATATATGTGTAAAATACAATTTCTAATAATATCCGCACTCTTTATCCAGTGACGTTTTGTATACCTTTCACGTATTGTATATCTTATACGTGATACTTAAATTAAATATTTAAAATTAATATTACAGAAAATAATCATGTATACATATGGAATATTTATAATAATACAGCATGAAGAACTTCCTAAAAATATTTCAAAACATTCTGGATGTATTAAGGATGATCTTGAAAACGTATTGTAGTATGTGCTGTTTAGGTAATTTTCTCAGATACTTCGTTGCACATTCCCCGATTGTTTTCAGATAAATTGTGAAAATTTATGGGATTCTATTTTATTATGCAATATAAATAGATAAAGATAAGTATCTTGCTATGAAAGGAGGAAGATGTAGATAAGAAGTTCATATGGTTTGATACACGAAGAGTATTAGAAATATCGAATATTTTTTTATTAGCATACCTGTTAGAATATGTATGTTTGTCAAAATGGAACCAGCACACCGAAATCCAAATTGATCATCTACGTTGAGTGCAACCACCCACGGCCACTGGCCTGGTAATGCGTATTCACTGTTGGGAATCAGACTATTTGTGCTATCGGTGTAGTAGCTAGTGATACCGCATTCGTCGTTGTTATTATTGTTATTGGTATTGCGTTCTTGGATTATCTCAGTTGTACTACGTACTATGGTATAAACTAGGTGCGGCAGCAACACGCTCAAAATAGAAATCTTAATCATCTTGTGTGAGGCTCTGTTACAAAACTAACAAAATACGGTATAATTTTTAAGTGTACTTATTATAATTTTTATGTAAAACTATTCAGGAAAAAGAAAATATATTACGTAGATCCATGTTGAGACTGAATGAGATGAGAAATGCTCAAATTGTTTCTATTGATAAACAGAGAGTTGTAGATGTTAATACCGAGCGATGTAACATATAAAATAAAGACAGTAAATATATGTATTTAGTCAAGTAGATTAGTAGATAATAAAACTGAAAATTTTAATGGTGCACCTA
>NW_020212918.1:0-8294 GCF_003070985.1 Temnothorax curvispinosus
TTGCAAGAGCTTATTCTTCAGACCAAATTAAGTCAAAAAGTCCTGTATCATTTTTCCTTTCAACAAACAATTATCGAGATATCGTAAGCTAAATATCGAAAAAGTTACCAAGTTTGCCTTGAATATCTCAAAAAGTATTAGGCAAATAAAAAAGTTTCAGACAAAAGTTGTTCAACTTAATTAGTAGAAAAAGCTCGCACAATAAAAAATAGAGGTTTTTATTTAAAAAATTTAACTTGGGCCCTGCTGAGCCCAACACGGGGCCAGGACCCAAAATCTAGTAAGATCGTCTATTGGCCCCTTTTGAACTCTGTAACTTTTTTCTGAAACATTTTTCTTTAAAATGTGTCGTTCAAGAGATATTTGAGGTCGTCATTTAAAATGGGACACCCTGTATACAATTTTATTATATGTTAAAAAGCATGAATACAAACTATACAAAATATTCTCTGCTTTAACTATAATTGTATGATTATAATTGTAAATATTATTTATTGAATGCGTGGGCGGTGGAGCTCCTCCCTGCCCACACGTGTACGCGGAATGAGGGTCTATCGTCTGTAAGGAAATTTGCTAATATGTGTACACAGTACACATATAGGCGGAAGTGGGTGAGGGTGGACCTTGGTTCGCGTGGAAAGTTGAAAACCCAAACCGTACAATGATAGACCTCTTTTCGCCCTGTAAGCAGGGATGGGGTGGGATGGAGTGGAGATCGCTTTGCATGGAAAGTACATTGCTGTCCAGAGAATCATCCACACGAAGCGAGATCCACCCCACCCCTGCTTACAGAACGAAACGAGGTCTATCATTGTACGGTTCGGGTTTTCAAGTTTCTACGCAAACCGAGACCTATGTATCATTGTATGTACAGTTCGGGTTTTCAACTTTCTACGCGAACCAAGTTCTATCCCAATCCTATCCCGTTTGTGGGGGAGGGACGGTAGCCCTTTGTTGATAAGTGTGTACTGTCTATACACACATATATCACAAACCGTTAGATTTCTTTAACTTTTTTGTTTATAACTTTTTAATAAACAATGACCGACAGCTATAAAACCTTCAGGTCACTCAGATGGGTGACCTTGACAGAGAGGCGTATCTAGGATCCTTTGCGCCCTTAGCAAAGATCTGTATCGACGCCCCCTCCCCCCAGAAAAAATAACATCTAATTTAATGTATATTAGACATCACAGACATCACAGACGCGCGCTACGCGCGCGCTATTTAGCAACAGATATACACTGTCAAAATTATGCTATGACAGCCGCTCACGAAGTTAGCGCAGCAAGAGAACCAATCAGCATTGCGGAAAAGAGTCAACAATAAACTTCGAGACTTTCGAGAAGACTTCGAGAGATGCGAGTATCGATTTAACATGCCTTTTTTTAAGATTTATTATTTATTATAGAAAAATAAGGAGGAAACATTTCTTTTTTAGATAGGAAACATTACTTATATAAATGTATATAAATTTATAAAAGTTACAATTTTATTTTTCTTGCCTTGGCTAAAGCGAATTCGGGCGAAACTTCCGAAAACGTCCATGCTCAGATTTAGGTAAAACTTTGTGAATAGGTTTCTTTTAGATAAAAAACACATATACCAAAAGGATTTTTTGCGACTCCAAAGTTTAGCAACTTTTTTAACATTTTTAACTTGCTGCCTCCGCGCATATACATTTTCCACGCGAAACAAACCAAAACAGCTCTCAAGTAATGTAAACAACCATAAAGTCATACCCGTCAAAGTCATAACATAAACATCATTGATGAAACTTCAGAAAATCAGAAACGTTATAAACTACGATGCATTATAGTTTTCGAGATATCAATTTATATAATCTATCACATAGTATAATAATATACACAGAATTAGCAGTGAGAAAGAGAGAGAGAGAGAGAGAGAGAGAGAGAGAGAGAGAGAGAGAGAGAAACAGTATACACGTAAGCGAGGAAAGAGCTACCGCACCTCCCCCGAAAACAAGGTGTGGGGGTGAACCTTGGTTCGCGTGAAAAGTGTATGAGTGAACTTTTCATGCGTGAAAAGTTAATATAAATTTTTAAATAATACTTTAATTGTGTGTGTATAAACAGTACACACGTAAGCGAGGGCGAGGGGCTACCGCACGCACCTCCCCCGAAAGCAGGGGGAGGTGGGGGTGAACCTCGAATCATCGGTTCGGGTGAAAAGTGTATGCGTGAACTTTTCATGCGTGGAAAGTTAATATGAATTTTTATATTGTGTGTGTAAACAGTACACACGTAAGCGAGGGAGGGGCTACCGCACCTCCCCCGAAAGCAGGGGAGGTGGGGGTAAACCTCGGTTCGCGTGAAAAGTGTATGCGTGAAGGCAGTAGGTTCCGCCTCCCTGCGGGGGGCTCCACTATTATTAAACTATAAACACATAGTGTGCCTCCAAAGTACATGCGTGAGCTTTCCACGCATGGAAAGTCTTAAACTTATGTGGCACGTCGTTTCGCGTGGAAAATGTATACGCAGAAGCAGCAAATTAATATATTTGTACTTTGTGTATGACTTTATGGTTGTTTACATTACTTGAGAGCTGTTTTGGTTTGTTTCGCGTGGAAAATGTATGTGCGGAGGCAACAAGTTAAAAATGTTAAAAAAGTTGCTAAACTTTGGAGTCGCAAAAAATCCTTTTGGTATATGTGTTTTTTATCTAAAAGGAATCTATTCACAAAGTTTCACCTAAATCTGACCATGGACGTTTTCGGAAGTACAGCACGAATTCGTCTATTATTGCATCTACATTTATGTGTAAAACCACTTTTTCTTATTGATAATAATGCAAGACTGGTTAATCTTTCTTGGTTCATCGCAGAACGGAGATAATTCTTTATTAAGTTGAACTTGTTAAAACTATGTTTGCAAGATGCTACAGTCACTGGTAAAGTTAAATAAATTCAAAGTGCATGCAGTCTTGATGTCATTTGTTGATGTCATTTGTTGAATAAAGACCGATTACGCGGGTATCCGTATTGTACCTGTATCGCACGGATACCTGTATCATGCGAATACCCATATTTATATGAGTACCTGTATTACACGTGTACTCGCACCCTGGCGAAAATAAAAATCGGAACGTAAGTCAAATGTAAGCGAAAAGTGACAAAAACGTAAATGAAATTTCTAGGAAACGTAAGTTGGAAGTGAAACATAAAAGATGCATTCCAATTTATGTTTCTTATATATATATTATATATATATATATATATAAGTTTTGTTTACTCATCTATCATTCTCCTCTTATGCTCTGATTTTTATTTTCACCAGAGCATCAGGCAGGGCTAACACATCACATTAATTTAATCTAAATATGTAAGAAATAAAATTCGACATTTTATGTCAATTTTAATTTGGCAAATTTAATAATAAAATATGTTATAATAAGTTATTTTAAATATTTTATAAATTTTTAAATAATTTTTAAACTCTACTGTCTCTGGAGATCAATCTTCATACTGTACGTCTCGTCATTTCTCCTATCGTTTATCTCCCAGCTTTTGTCTAAATTCATTACCTTACACAAATAACTAGTCAGATTTCTGGGGTAATTTTTATGTACCCCCCCCCCCCGGGCCAGCGGCCCTGGCGAGGGCCAGTTTCGCCAACCCCTAGATACGCCTCCTTGACAACATCAAGGCCAAAGTCATCGAAGAGTGGTCCGTATCTCTGCATAATTACCACAATCTTACACATAATTGCACATAATTCCGCAATTCACGCAAAAACATGAAAAATATTCTTACAAAATCCGTGCCTTATAATAATAAATTGTGTGCAATGTTATCTTGTAGACATTAAAAAATTATATAGAACTGTATAATTACTTAGATACTGTGCATCCTTCCACTAATTTCGTTATAAAGATTTAACTAGATTGATCTAATTGGAGCTACATCTTTTATAGATCATCACTCTCTGACCAAAGAGTTGTTCGTCAAAATAATGTACAATGTCAAAATCAAGATTAGTATATCCATTGGAATTAGTAGTACCGTAAAGATATTTCAACATTCAAATGTAACACGTGGATGCTAATACAATCCACTTATCTTCTATGACGTCCCAGATAAGCTTTACAGTTTGGACAGGTATGATGAACGTCCATGCATTCGTCGATGCAACATGGAATCAAGCAGCAACCAAACCAACATCTAATATAAAAGAAAACAGAAATTGTGCATTACAATAAATTATACCTATATAAATATAACGCAATGTAACTCAAAATATTAATCATAATTACCCCAGCAATGCTATAATAACACCTGAGATATAAGCGATCATCCCAGGTTCAGTTTTTGTTGTTGTATCTATTTCAGCATGGCAATGTGGACAGATTGTATGAGTCGACTGTGGTCCAAGCGGAACAATAGTCGTGACTATAGTAGGCCCATTTGCATCTGTAAAATACAGAGCACAGAAAATACAATTAGTAACATGTATATTTTCATCAGTTAATCAAGTAATTTTCATTAATTAATATAAATTCTATATCTTCTCAACATACAAGTTTGCGCAGGTGTAAACGGACTAGCTGGAGGAACGCCTCCCACATTTTGGGAGTAAGCAGGCGGCGCATAAGGTGGTGGTTCATAAGGTGGCGGCGGTCCATTCTTATGCATGATGTTCTTCTAGCTGTCAATATGAGAAATTTGATATGATGCGACGCCCAAATATTCAAGGATTTTCATATTTTATTAATTTAGCAGTACCAAGATTTTGCAATAATACGTTAAAACAGTACATGTAAATCTAGATAGGTGAGGATGTATTTCAATTTATATGATTTAATTTACATGAAAACAAAAGACCATGTTAGATAATAAAGTGATCTGTAGCATTGTTTATCGTTATATTTTAAACGTGACGCGCGATGCTAAAAATATAAATCAATGCGGGGACAACGAAAAATTAAGAGAAACGATAAGGGGGTTCGTCGATGGCTGCTTGAAATCAGTAGCTTTTGGTCGTAAAATTTCGCGCAAAAAAGAAAAACGAAACGGTAGAGCACGCGAAACTCGAGCGAATCAGACTGTTGTGTATGTACACTGACCGGCAGGAATGCCTGGACATTTTGATATGTATATGACATATATGTACATGTATATGTATATGTATTATGTCCAGGCATTCCTGCCGGTAGAGTGTACGCCCGATGAAACAAACGATGGATCTCGTGTCGAAGGACAGTATAGGTCAATCAACGTGCGAATGCCGATTGCGAAATTTGACGCACATCCTGAACAACATCCCCACCCTGTTTTGGTCTACGTTTCGGTCACGATAGCGTGTCGCGATAACGTAATTGCGTCATAATTACTTACTTGTCCTCGATAAAGCGATAAAATCGATTCTTTTGTGATTATTGAATCCACGACGATCGTTTTCGATCCTTAAAAGTTCCGCATGCAACACCGAATCATCCGTGGTGATACTGGTGATCCGTGGCTTTGCATAAACAACGAGTGTAGGTGTCGTGTATCTGTGTGTGTGTGTGTGTGTGTGTCGCGCGAGTGGATTTGCGTGTGTTTGTGCGCGCGTGCGTAAATAAGATGCTTTCCAGCAGAGAGAAGAGAGAGAGTAGTCCAGGAGGTCGATTGTGTATCTTGAAACGAGGTGAAATAAATTACAAAAATGAACAGATTTACTAGATTTTGACAAATAAAATCGTAGATATTCTAGCGAATTTCCTCACTTTTGTAATTTTTACCTCGTTTCAAGATACGCAATCGAGCCCCAGGCTTTCGCATACAAATTGCCATAACCATAAGTGTAAAACGTAAACATAAAGCCCCTCCTTGCACAATAGACGATAAGCGGGGAGCACACACTTCTGCACAACGCATAATGCGTAAGCATAAGAAAATTGATTGGTCCATACACATATGCATAAGGAAATAGACCAATCAGTTCTCTTATGCTTACGCATTATGCGTTGTGCAGAAGTGTGTGCTCCCCGCTATAGCGACAGCGACATTTATTGGGTGCGTTCGGGGAGCTCGCTACCGCGCTACCAACGCTAACACTATTTAACTCCGTTCATGGAGCCATGATAGCGCTAGCGAATCCGAGCTCCATGACAGTCCATGAACAGCAGTAGTGTACATACATACTCTATAGCGTAGCGTTTCGTAGACCCCTGCGCCACCAAATTTGAAAACCTGAGTTAATAGATGCTGCTGTATCAATTACTTCTTTAATATTTTTGAAAGTAGTATGTGTGTAAATGAATACGATTCATTTGTAGTAAAACAACTTAAAGAAACTATTTTACAAAATATAAAAGAGCGATTTCCAATTCATGAAACTCATGTTCGCGGAGCACTTCTCGATCCGACTCTTCAAAGCGTTAGAGGTATTGCTGAATATCTCGCAGACAAGCAGCAATCTCCTGAGGTATTTTTAATATATATGTGACATTATTTTTATATAAAATAAGAAATCTAATTAAATATATTTTTTAATAATATATCCATATTTGGTTCCATTTGATTATATGCTATATAGAATTAATTTATACTTTTAATACAATTAAAAAATTAGTGTATATAAATTTTGTCCATTATAAGCTATATATAACTTTTATTATAGTTTTTATAAACTATAATATATGTAAGCAATACCTTAGTCTAGATAATTTACAGTATCTAGATTTACAAAATCTAGGCTTAATATTGTAATTAAGCCTAGTATATATAAATCTTACATATATAGTTTATATTTGCAACAGCTTCTATATTAATCACCAAATATAAGGTTATTATTTTTATGATATATATAAGTTAGATTCTCATGTTTAGTTTTACTTTTTCATAATAGGCATCTAATAAAGAAGCAGATTGTCCTAATAAGTCGTGTGAGCTTCATGGAGTTAAAAAATTACGATTGGAGTTGGCTGCAAAACATACAAGCATTATTCCTTCTGAAGATCCTATTCTTGTCGAAGTTAAAAAGTATTTACATATGTTAGAATCTATTATCGAAGATCCTCTACAATGGTGGAATAAAATAAAGTTGTCACTGCCGAATTTGTACAAATTGGTATGCTGCATTTATGCCATACCAATTACAAGTTCAGCATCTGAATGCGCGTTTTCTTCTGCAAGGAAAACGGTTGCTTATCACAGAAAAACATTCTTCGTTAAAACCATCAAAATCTAATAAAATATTATTTATTTACGATAATTTCAAATTAATAAAAGATATGTATTTAAAGTCAGTAAAATAAGTTTTACATTAAATATAAGTTATATTATTCATATTATTTATACAACTTAATATGTGAAGAAATGTTTAATAAGTAAGAGAAAAAGAAGTCTAATATCTGATGGTTATACAATGAATTACATTTTGTATGATGGTCAGGAATAACATTTTAAGATAAATTTTCTTTTCTTTTGTGAAAGAAAAGACATTAGTAATCCTAATAAAGTAATTGTATTTTAAAAACAAGTGCTGAGTATTTATTGTTTGCTATTGTTGTTCATACCGATAAATTATCATCCGCCAATTTCGCCGCCGCTGAAAGAGAAAATTATTATCTAAGTATATTATATATATATATATATATATATATATATATATATATATATATACATATATATATCTGTTTCTATATAATCCATATTTGTAACTTCGTAATTAATGCGATATTCACAATACGTGTGCACACGCAAAGCTCTTTCTTCAAGATCAAGCCATGGCCTCCTGAAGTTCGGCCTGTATAAAATCCGAGGCCTCCCTTCTGCTTTCTTAGAGATACACTCTCGGCGGGTTGCCATTAACCCTTCCGAGAGGTGGCGACCAAATAAAAACCGACGGATTTTCGGTCGGATTTGAACTCGGATCTTCAGCTGATTAGACCAGCGCATATCTTTCTGCGCCATGATCGCCACCAGCCTCTTTCTTCAAATAAACAATCACAACAATTCACTACCATTCACTATTGCGCTGTTCAGCTAGAGCCTGTAAACGCTAACGCTATTAATGCACTACCTCGGAAGGAAGAGCGTTGGTAGCGAGCAGTTATGACATATAACACTACCAGTAATGACGTCACCACAGCGTTTGGTAGCGCTATCATAGAGCTCCGCGAACAGCCAATAGCGCTAGGTAGCGCTAATAGCGTCTCCTCGAACGCACCCATGATCGACTAACTTATCTTGTTTAATACCATCTCTACTTAAACGAGCTCGTAAAACACGCCACGAACTCATATGACAACTCGTCTCGTGTGAAAAGTGTATGCGTGGAGGCAGTAGGTTC
>NW_020212918.1:8304-16267 GCF_003070985.1 Temnothorax curvispinosus
GAGGTTAAAATAACGTTTTGGAATGTAGCAGGGGTAAGAAAGAAGGATAAAAAATTTTGGAAAGGGTTAGAGAAATGGGACGTGATAGTGTTGATGGAGACATGGCTGGAGGAAAAAGGTTGGAACTGGATTAGAAAAGTTGCAAAAAGATTATGAATGGCGAATGCAGGGAGCAAAAAGAATAAATAAAAGAGAGAAAGCAGGTGGAGGAATTTTGATAGGGATAAGAAAGAGGATGGTGGTAAGAGAAAGAAGAGACGATGGGGGAGAGGAAATAGAGGTAATGACGATTGGAAAGATTGTAATAGGAAAGGAATACTAGAGGATAATTGGGGTGCGTATGTAAACGAGGATTTAGAGAGAAAATTGGAGATAATAAAGAAGTGGATGGACGAAGAAGAAGGTAGAAGGAAATTAGTAATTGGTGGAGATTTTAATGCAAGGACGGGTAGGCAAAGGAGTAGAGTTTGGGGAAAGGGATAGGATAAGAAAGGGGAGAGAAAATCAAAGGATATGAAAACAAATAAAAAAGGGATGATGCTAGTAAACTTTATTAGCGAGAGAGGCTGGGTGATTTCGAATGGGGAAATAAAGGGAGATAAGAAAAAAGAGTTGACGTACACAGGAAGGAGGGGAGAATCAGTAATGTCATCGATTATGTGTTATTGAATAAAAAGGGGTGGGAGAGGCTAAGGAAGTTAGAGGAAGGAGAAAATGTAGATTCTGACCATCATCCAGTAACAGTATGGATAGAGGGAATGGAGGACAGGGTAGTCAAAAGAGAAGGGGGCGGAGGGAGGATAAGGGATGTGGGAGGAAAATGACAGAGAGAACTTGGGGAAAGTGGGTAGAGGGAAAGGTGAGGTGGAAGAGGAAATAGAGAGAGTGAGTAAAAGGCTAAAAGAGACAATGGTTAGAGGAGAAGAATGGGAAGAAAAAGAAAGGTAGGGGATAGTGAGACAAGTGTAAAGAAGTAAAAAAAAGGTAAGATGAAAATTAAGAGAGTGGAGGAGGGGTAGATGGGACAGAGAGAGGTATAGGTCAAAAAGGTTAGAATATAATAAATTATGCGAAAAAGGGAGGAAAATGAAAGATGGGAAAAGTAGGCTTATGAGGCGAGTAAAGAAGGGAAAGTGTGGGAGGTGGTGAATAGTGAGAGGCGGAAAAAGAAATGGATAGATGGAAGGATTGAAATAAAGAAATGGGACGAGTATTTTAAAAAGAAAATGGGGGAATGGGGAAGAGAGTTGTTAAAAAAATGGAAGAAAAAAAGAAGTTAGATGAGGAGCCGGAGATAAGTAGGCAGGAAATAAGTAGAATAATAAGTAAATTAAGAAATAATAAGGCAATGGGATGGGATAAAATACCGAATGAAGTATGAAAGTATGGAGGTAAAGAATTGGAGGAATGGATCTGGGAGATATGTAATAGGGTTTGGAAAGAAGAGGGATGGCCGAAGAGATAGAATGAGGGAGTAATTGTGCCGATGCTAAAGAAAGGAGATGGTGCGTTGGTAGAAAATTATAAGGAGATAATACTAATGCCGACGCTGTATAAAAATGCGTCGGTATTAGCTGAAAGATTGAGAAATGATGTGGAGAACAAGAAGTTATTGCCATAGAGTCAAGCGGGGTTTAGGAGAGGGATGGGTACAATTGATAACATATATGTATTAAATTATTTGATAAATAGACAATTAAGTAAAAAAAAGGAAAACTGGTAGCACTATTTTTACGCAAAACGCAAAGTATTTCTATCTATGATTCTATCTATGTTTGCATTAATGTTGTTATTTTATTTTGATATCAATAATAACATCAAGTTAAAGTGAACTGCAACTAAAGTTATTATAGAAAAGTATGTTTTTGTTTCGCCAATAATTGATTAACGAGAAAGACTCTATTTTTATAATTGACAACGTTTGGCTAGTGTCGTGACAATTCGACCATTGGTTGTGGTCGGATTAATCGTCAAGACTTATTCAACCATATTATACACCGTTGACCTAAAAATCGGTGTTTCCATTTTTTGTTAGTAAGATGTGTTATTGCTTTAAATATTACCACATGCCTCAGTGGTCGAATTGGTACGACGCCCTACACGGGATGAAGAAAGTTCCAGTTTTGAATCCTGGCTAAGGTAATATTTTTCGCAATAAATTTAATAATTTAATTTAATAAAAATAAGATACTTATATGTAAGTATCAAGGATTATATTAATTTAGAAACGACCAAGATCCATGGTCGAATAAGTCTTAACGATTAATCCGACTAAAACATTATGGTCAAATTGTCACGACACTAGCCAAACGTTGTCGATCATAAAAATAGAGTTTTTAAAGTTTATTATTGTAAATATTATTTTATGTTAAATATTATATAATAATAAAATAACGTGAAAGTAAGATAAAATACCTGTGTAATTTCTTTTTTTAACCAATATTTTCGTAGTTGTATTAATTAATTTAATTTTTATAAGTTTATAGTATTTTGTTGAAGACAGTCTTGGCCTTTTCTAAATTTTCTTTTTTTCGAAACAAACTATACGCGATTTGAAGGAAGTTGGTTGACATCCTGCTGCGGAGCAGATGACGCGGCAGAGGGAAAGCATATAGGTTAAATTTTCGTCGCGTGAAATAATAGTATATTGTGCACCAAGGGGCGAAAGTAGCGTTTTTCAAACGAGTGTAAAGTTTACCGCCCGAGCCGAAGGCGAGGGCGGCGAATTACACGAGTCTGAAAAAGCTTTACACCCGAGGTGCACATGCACACGATATTTTTCACAATACCTTTACAGAAAGTTCAACTTCCATGCCTACAGAGAGGTGAGAGTGACCAATTTCACGCCAGGGCTTACTTTATCAATGTTGTTCCCTAGGGAGGAAAGTAAGCCCTGGCGTGAAATTTAAACACTTAAATACTTTTAAAGCGCGTCACTAATCTATACGCCGAAGGCGTGATCGGTTTCATTATGCGTAAACTATTTCGACATATATATTAGTCATTATTTATGCCTTCCAATACTCAAAATAGCTGCTATATATTTTCCAGACTTTTTTTGTTAATAACTTTTTAACGAATAACGAGCGCGGGCTGAAAACTTCTGAAGGTCACTCAGGAGGGTGAGCTTGACAACATACTAAAATATCAAGGTCGTCCAAGGTGGTCCCCCCATCTATACAATTACCCAAATTTTAGCAAAAACCAAATAAATATGTAGAATGCATTCAATTGCTATTTCTTAAGATTTAAAAAGAGTTGTTTGTACAATTGAAACTCAAATACGTTATCATCCACGTTGAAATGTGGCAATAATAAATGTCCCAGACAGCACATATAACACTAAAAGATAACGAAAAAGATGACTTTATTAAGTTATCTTTTCAACAAAGTGAAAAGATGTGTGAAAGACACCTTTTAATGTGGCAAGATTCCGATAACTTTGGCGCCTTAATTTGACGATGGTTTCTGGTAGTACTTTTAACGCTGAACAAAAAATTATATATATAGGTCTTATAGGCCTAACCGCTCTGGTTTTCGAGATATACAGTGTTAAAGTTAAAAATAAATAATAATATAAATTTTTAAATAATACTTTAATTGTGTGTGTATAAACAGTATGGTCGTGGCCAAAAAGGTTGTCCGACTTTTTTTTGTAAGTTTTGGAACGCACTCTGTCATGTGAGAGTTGATGGTCCCTGCTCACGGCCATAACCTAAAGTTTCGCAGTGACACATTATCGGAGCAGACGGACAGTCTATACAAGGTGGCAGCAAAGTTTAAAATGCCAGTTAAAGTATGCACGTGTATTTGACGTAAGGAACAAAGCCCGTCATAAAGAGGAAAAAGGAGAAGAGAATATGAGCAGAGAATGGTAAGTAAAATGACCAGTGACCAATATTAGAAAAGAAATGTAAGATATCCCTGTTTAAAATAATAGATATAATATGATAAGATTATATTATATTACATTCAATTTCAATGTAAATTAATCATGTTTTTATTCATTTACATTGAAATTGAATGTAATATAATGTAATCTGATCATATTGTATCTATTATTTTAAACAGGAATATATTAATAATATACCCATAAGAAAGTATAAATAGATATTTTAATATACCTGTAAAAAAAATTTATTAAAGTATAATTTGTTTAAACTAATAGATAGAATATGATGAAGTCACATTAGATTTCAATGTAAATTAATAAAAGTCTTGTTGACATTAATTAAATTAAATTGAATGTAATGTAATCCTATCATGTTCTATCTGTTATGTCAAACAGTATATTTTATTACAATTAAAATAATATGCATGAATATTACAGAAGAAACAGTGGTTCGAGACGTGGAAGAAAGCTTTTAGTCAACGATGGACGCAAGTATGATGATAATTAATGTTTAAAACAACATTTTTTACACAACACTACCGTGTAAATAGTCGAGTTACTTAGAGCGATTATAAAGTTTCACAACATTTTTCAACCGCAGATCATCAAGAGACACGGTAGTGTCTCGAGCCAAGTACACGCGGAGCGAGACCGACCGTGACTCTTTTACGCGACGCGACGGGTTGCGAGTACCCGAGATGTTGAGATCTCGATAACGAGTGAACGAATCTTTCTTCTTCTACGTCGACCGCTCTCATTCAATATTATTATGATTATCAGAGAAATGTCACTTTCACTTTTTCGACGCTGGCGGCGCAGGTATCGCCAGTTTCGATATCGCGCGCGTATTTCGATCGATCTAGTAGGTAAATTAGGTCGATAGACTTATCGGTCAGGAAGAAGATTTCTATTTAGGTAAATTAGGTATATATGTATATATATATATATATATAATATATATAATATATATGTAGTCAATTGCTTCATGTTTATCTGGAGAGATTTCGTATCTTTACATCGTATTACCACCGCTGCTGGAAAAGAAGGTTCTTTACGCTTGGCAGAAAGTGCCGCTAGGGAATTTTTAAGGCGATTCTTATGAATCAAGCTTGAATTTGATGTCTATGGTAGCTTTATATTTTTTTCACAAAATTATATTACCTAACTTAATTCAAGTGACATATATCTAACCTAAGTGATAGCTTTATATCTTTTTCATAAAATTATATTACCTAACTTAACTCAAGTGACATGTATTTAAAAAAAAAGATGTGAAATCTTTATCTTCTTCTTCACAAAATTATATTACCTAACTTAACTCAAGTGACATGTATTTCAAAAAAAGATGTGAAATCTTTAAATTAAATTGTGCCAATTGTAAAGAAAATATGTATATTGCTTTGAAAGATAATTGTTATGCAACTACTTTAAAGAAATAAAATCCAAGCGTATTGCTAATGCCAGCACCATGCACCACCATAGCTCCAAGAGCCATCAAAAAAGAGAGTAAGGAGAAATAGAAGAGGAGAAAGACGCCTTAAGAGAGTCATAGTTACTCCCGCCGTTGTCAAGTTACTCCCGCCTAAGTCGTCTACAGACGATTCCGAGTCTCGACATCGAACTCGCGAAACTCATGTTCGACCGTTAGACGCCGTGCTGTCGTAAGCGGTGAGATCCCGACGACGGGCAGAGGCGCCGTACGGCAAACCGGGCTCGGGCGACGACCGGCCCGCGAGGGGACCGGCCGCCTAATAAGTGTGTCACATTGTTTTGAGCCTTTCGACTCACGAGACTCCTAGAGATATCATTGCCACCTTTGACTAGAGAGGATACGGCCTTAGAGGCGTTCAGGCATAATCCCACGGATGGTAGCTTCGCACCACCAGCCGCTCGACCGAGTGCGTGAACCAAATGTCCGAACCTGCGGTTCCTCTCGTACTGAGCAGGATTACTATCGCAATGACTGGTCATCAGTAGGGTAAAACTAACCTGTCTCACGACGGTCTAAACCCAGCTCACGTTCCCTGTTGGCGGGTGAACAACCTTAAGAGAGTCATAGTTACTCCCGCCGTTTACCCGCGCTTGCTTGAATTTCTTCACGTTGACATTCAGAGCACTGGGCAGAAATCACATTGCGTCAACACCCGCGAGGGCCATCGCAATGGGAGGAGGCTCTTCACAGATTTGTAGTTGCGTGAAGAACAGCAACAAATGTGGTCTGTCATGTAAATGTGACAATGAAATTATGTCAGATCAATCACTTGCTTCTCCAACTTGGCAAGTTTATTTTTAAGACTATATATATTAAACAGAGTAATCAACTATATCAGGATTGCACCCTTGATGTAATAGAAAAAGACAGGGTAAATTATTATCACACAATGGAGAATAATATAAAGAATATATGTAGATATTAAGTATAAGCCCCCCACCCCCCTCTCTGCCGATTTCTTTGTAATTTTCAAATGTTATGTATTTTGAATTGTAAAAAAAAGATTCTAAGAAGGAAAATCATCACTCATGATCCATTTATTTTTAATTAATACTTAAAAATATCACGAGGTGTCGGTAAGTAAGAAAATAATAATAATTTGCGGCGATATCGAAGGTCTTTAATATTGGCTAGACAGATTAAAGGAAGTAAGATATCGGCGCGAAAGATTTACATATATCGAAAACAGCGTACCAAAACTTGGATAATATTGAATTATCTTGAGCCGATGTAACGCTCGGGAAAGTGACGGTACCAGAAGCAATATCTTGGCATAAGAGTTTTCAGTCAAGTAAAAGACAATTATGCATGCCGTCGAACGGTTTAGGAATGGCTCGAAATTGTTTCTGAGCGGTTCAGAAACAGTGATGAACGACGCAGAAACATAAACAGAAACGGCTACGTACAGCTGAAGAACGACGACTACGAACAGCCAACGAAACGCTAACCGAACATGAGACCGTTAAAATCGACCGATGTGGATAATAATATCGAAAAGCGACGGTTGGTAGACGAATTGCACGCACCGGCGAGAAGAAATTTTCCCCGCAGACACGTTATAGTGCGAAGGTACAACGACCTGTGGCAAGCTGATATCGTCGAGATGCGTCCGTACTCGCGTTTCAACGGAGGCTACCACTACATAATCACCGTCATCGATGTGTTGAGCAAGTACGCCTGGGCCGTGCCGCTCAAGGGTAAAGGTGGCAGCGAGACAGCTGACGCTATCGCCGAGATAATTCGAGATAGCGGGAGGTGCCCTAGTAATCTACAAACCGACATGGGGAAGGAATTTTACAACACCGACGTGCAACGTCTCGTGAGAAAACACGGTATCAATCATTATTCCACGTATTCGGTGATGAAGGTGTCGGTCGTCGAGCGATTCAATCGCACGTTAAAAAACAACATGTGGGAAATGTTTACGCTCAATGGAACTTACAAGTGGTTTGACGCGTTATCGCGACTCGTGTCGAATTACAACGCGCGCAAGCATCGAACGATCGGCATGCGACCCGTCGACGTTACCCCCGCGATCGCCAAAAGACTCTTGGCTACGGTGTACAGCGCGATAAAGATCGCGGGCCCGGCAAAGTTCAAAGCGGGCGACTCGGTACCGATACACGCCGAATTGGACCACCGAGGTGTTTAAAATCGTTAAAGTGCAGCATACCAATCCCGTAACCTACCTACTCGAGGACTATCGTGGAAAATCTGTCGCTGAAGCGTTCTACGAGTACGAGTTGCATTGCGCGACTTATCCGGACGTGTATCTCGTGGAGAAAGTACTGCGCAGAAGGGGCGACGAGGTTTACGTGAAATGGTTGGGATTCGATGGATCACACAACTCATGGATACACAAGGACAATGTGATTTAATTTGTGCAAACTGTATTTTATTTTTAATATAAAAATGATACATGTAAAGTGTTGGAAATATGTAATACATATAAAGTATATAATAAAAAATATTAAATACTAAATACATGTGCGATATCTTTATTAATATCCCGTCACAGCACTCTGGGAGGGGGCCCCAGAAAACGCACTGTTCCTTCCGGGACCACGTTATACTACATA
>NW_020212919.1:0-1066 GCF_003070985.1 Temnothorax curvispinosus
AGAGGCTCGTTAGTACGATCTTATCCCGATTACGCGGCCACGATACCATCCCGAGGCCCTTCGCTCTCGCTGTCGATCGCCATTCGATATTTGGTCATAAGGAGCCGTACGTGTCGCGGTATTACAACGTTTTCCCGAGCGAGAGCGCGTACCGGAGGGCGGCGTCGTGGCTTAACATCTCAATATTACTTGCGGGCAACCTCCCTGATGCGATGCCTTTCTCTCGGGCTCCTCGTCGTCACCTCGTGCTATCGGTCGTCGCAGGATCAAACGGATACCCGATTCGGGGCGGTTATCGCGGAGCTCAAAACTTTAGCGTTCAGACTTGCCGACGGACAACCAGAGAGTATTTCGCTAGATTCGCTCGATAGCGGAATCGATGCGGCACCCCCTTTCTGAGGGGCGCGCCAACCAATCGGGAGCGAGCTGGCAAGCTCGCGCGGTATCCCAACGCAGGATCGTTGCAAGAAGATCCTTCGGGGTCGCGCAACGGTCCCTTGGCGGCGTAGCGACCCCTTCGATTTGTCCCTGGGCAGCGGACTGGATTTTTTTCTGGCCGGTGTGCCTCCGGTTTGACCTCGGGGCGGTGGTTAGCCACCCCGCGGGCCGGTATTTCGTGGAGGCAAATTGCTGAGGTCGGGCTTTCCTCGGTACCTGGAACCCCGCCATCGGCGACCTTCGTCCATCGCTGCCTCATTCGCCGCACGCCTGCCGCGTTGCTCTCGCCGCCCGTGATCCCAGTGGTTGCCGCTATCGCCACCCCTCCTCGGTCCTTGGTCCTCCAGGACCCTTCCGTCATCGGTGTTCCCTCGAAGATTTGCCGCGGGGCGGGTGAGGCGCCGCGCGCATTACAATTAGTCAAACTCCTCGCCTGGCAGTGTCCTTAAATCGGATCACGCGGGAGTATTAACGGCGATCGGCCGCGAGGCCTCACGCCACTCTGACATGCTTGGCTCTAGAATACCGTGACCGCCGGGGCACGAAGTCTTTGGGGCACGCGCTCCGCCTAACCGAGTAAGTAAGGAAACGATGAAAGTAGTGGTATTTCACCGGCGATGTTGCCATC
>NW_020212920.1:0-26920 GCF_003070985.1 Temnothorax curvispinosus
CAGAAGATAGACTACCCGATGTTTCTGTTCTGCGAGGGAAGCGGTAAGGATCTGCAGCAGGGAATCGAGGTCGTCGAAGGTCTTCTGCCGTCAGCAGGTCACTTCGTCGAGAGCGTGGAGGACGATCTGTACGAGTGCGAGGAGTTCGAGTTGCTGCAGTAAGATAGAAAAAAAAAGGAAAAAAGAAGGTGACAACACGGGAGTATGACACGCGCGATTCCGTGCTCATCTGAATTACTCTCGCGAGAACGTCTCTACGTCTCTATCTGCTCGCCCAATATCTCGCGGCAGTATTTTTTTTTTCATATATCCGCTTCTCCAGAGCGCGCGTAGGAAAACATAGTAAACGCGAGCCGGATATGTCGTCCTGGAAAGAATGAGATGCTCAGTATCGAGGCGATGAGTAACGCATTCCCATCGATCTCAATGCGTGTATGAAAACAGAATTTGAGTGAACTCAATGACCAGTTACTGTTACTTATGAGATAGGAGATAAGGAAGCAAGATTATTCACGACGTTAGTACAACTTAATGAGCTGATTAATTCGTCTTTTCGATTGTTTATTATGTATATATATATGTATGCAATTATTATGAGAATGCACAATTTTCTTATCTGGTTATATATGATCTCGAAATTCGTTGATGGCTTTATATATTGATCATTAGTGATAACTAACTTAATAATAATTTAATATGACTTAATATTGATTCGTTATCGAAATTTCAGCAAATATTTATTTCGCGTGTTACAACGAGGCTTTGATTAGTCTTGAAACAATTTTATGACGCGCGTTAAATCTGTTGAGTTATCGAAATAAAATTATATTTTGCGAAATTCTCTATATATATACAACAAAATTCCACGCGAATAAAAGCGCGACGATTCTCAAGTCTGATTCGTTTAAAGGAAACTATAATAAGGCATTAATTTATTTATTTATTTGTAATCGAGTTATTCCTGAGTAACTCTTCTGCCTTGAAAGAGGAATAAAGAGGAATTTGAGGAACGTGAACATGATATATACAGGATGAAGCATCTAATAGTGTACACCTAAAAATTTATTTAGAAAAGATTTGTGATATCTGTACTTATTTATAGATATATAAATAAAAATAATATCTAAGAACTATAAAAGGAAAAAATTGCAATAAAATTTTCGAAATCTTGAAAACTATTTAAACGAGTCTTTTTCCCTGTTACATTCCTACAAGCTTTGTCTTCAACGATATTTTCAAGAGCGGCAGAAACATTTACGGTAAAATAGAGTAGAATAGACAATAGACTGGAGTGAATCGTTCATTTCGCGCTGCAAAATTACTCGAGCGCTCCAAGAAGCGAGATAACATGATATGTATAACTTGCTTAATCGACGACAAATAAGCCTAGAGTATTCTCTAAAGCGTAATATAGATTTAAAAATAGAAAACACGAAGATTGTTAAAGAATTCATTTATATGTACACTTTTTTAGATGCCTCAAACTGTATATGTATGTATGCATGTATATGCATATGTATATGCGTATATTGTACTTATACTGTTGAATATGTACACAATATTGAACGTTGTTATATATCTCTCTTACAGCTGTAACGCTATACGCTCGAAATAAATTGAGAAATATATGACGATTACGTCATCCTAGAATGTATCGCCGATTATTCGAACAATAATTCCTGCTTTGTACTATATACTTTGAACCTTCGGCCACAAGCAGCGGTTTGTCATGCAAGTGCTAGTTGCGAAACAAAAGATAACTCGCAACGATATCAATATCATTGAGTTACCGCGAAATCTCGTTGTATTACCTAGGCGTTCTTCATTCGGAAACATCTACAAGCCTATTATTGTCGGCACGACATCGCGTATTTACAACCTAATGCCAGTCACACTTGTGTGCGTTCGTGCGTGCATGAGAGAACGTCGCGCGGATATGCTATAGTACGCGTTCTGTCTGTCGTTGTTGCGAAGTAAAAAACACTTGTTGCCGGAGGAGAGCGTGATATTCCCATCTGTTACTCGAGATCGCGTGTGGGGAGCGCGAATTGCAAATCTCAAATAGATCTAAATAGATTGTCCGTTTTAATTATTTCATAAAAGAATATGAAAATTATTCTTAGGCGCGTGAGATTTTATCTAATCTAAGCTTCTCTAATCTAATTTAATTTTTAGGCAAATAGAATATAAGAATTAGGTCCAAAATATTCAAAAATCTGTTTTCTTTAGAGAGATCTAAGAAACGAAGAATTGGAGAAATCTAAACAGATCTAAATAGACCTATTTAAGGATCAGAATGGCCTGCGCGACCGTCCGACATATTTAAATAGAAAATTTATCTAAAAATTTAATCTCTAAAGCTCAGCAATATTGTGCTACGCAATTCCTGATCGCCGGCCACATTTCGTTAGTGGCGTTGCCGCGAAACTCCCTCAGTATGCCAATCTCACGATAAAACTGCACGACTGGCTCGGTCTTCGTCGCGTAGTCCTGCAGCCTCTTCTGTACAACTTCCGGCTTGTCATCCTCCCTCTGGCACAACGGTTCGCCCGTTACATCATCTTTGCCCTGCAAAACGCGACAAAATGCTCCGTAACTAACGCCAAAAGATCCGACTTTCAGTTTTATAATTAATAAAAATGCAGCGCTAGTATTTTATAATTATAATATATTAGAAGAAAATATTGTATAGTAGATTCTATCTTATTATAATGAATTGTAAAGAATGTAGTATTATAGGCTCTGGTATATCCTCAGTTAAACCTGCGCTTCTTTCTGCGCTCTTTTATTTTCAATGAAGATAGATATAGATATGCATTCGTTGCGTATGTGTATGTGTGCGCGCGCGCTGATTACCGGCACTCGTGGATCATTGAAGCCGATATTGTAGACCCTACCGCTGGGCAGATGGACCCATCGGCTCTTGACGCGGTCCAGAATGACGGCGGTCGGCACCACGAGATTCAGCACGAGATTGATCGGGTGCAGCCTCTGCAATCGCTCCGCCTGCGTCAATGTCCGCGGGAATCCTGCCAAGATATTCGCTCGCGTTTAGAACACACACACACACATCAGGCGGCAGGTGGGAAACTCGCGGCTTCGAGACGACGACCTTGGCCGCGACGCCGACGCCGACGCTAACGCGAGGCCAGAATCATTTCCTTCCACACTCACCGTCCAGCAGCCAATTCCGACCCGCCATCGACCTGATCTCGTCTCCGATAAGAGATATCATCGTGTCGTCCGGCACGAAGCTACCGCTGTCCATGTACCTCTTTACCTCCTTGCCCAGATCTGCAAAACGAGATGTTTGTCTGAGAGCGCTTTGCCAACCGGCGTAGCCAATTCAACGAAACGGCTGCACGTGTCTTCTCGAGCTTTCATTGAATCATATTGTATAATCGCGCGAAATTTGTTGTATCGGAGGCATCGCGTGTTTCGAGGGTGTTTCTAAAATTAACAGACCGACAATCTTTCAAGCACGGGATGAAGGATAGAAACAAACGCGGAAATTTAATTTTATTAAAATTTGATGTGTGACACGTGTCATTGAAATTATAAGATTAAATATCTAATTAATATAATATATATATTATATCATTATATTTAATGTTATTTTATAATTATATGTATAATAAACTATAAATACTAAAAATATATAATGTATATATATAGTTTAATTATATATTATATAATAATATATTATATATATGATATAGTATGTAATATGTATGTGTTTTAATATGTTAATGTGTTTCATATATTATAATTTATTAATAATAATAACAGAGAGAAAACGTGATTAAGGACGAACAAAAATAATTTCATCAAAACTAATAATTTAAACGCGTTATCGCAAAATCCAAGTGCTCTCGATTACGATTACATAATGCGGTATATCGAAGATAAGATATTAAACGCGGAGAATTCATTTAATCGAAATGACAATAACACTTCCGACAGTTCCGACATGTTTTTCAAATTAACTGATTGATAATGGAATGAAATCTGATTACGTAACGGCGCGCGGCGTGAGTGTGAACATTTAAAAACAAACTTTCGTGTTAACGAAGTCGATTATCCGTGAATCTTGCTATCGAAATTATCGAGATATTGACCTCGAAGTACGAGGTTAACGATAAAATCCTAATTAGCAAAATAAAAAAAATTAAAATTTATATCCAATATAGTAATACGCGTTTTCGAAATGTTTCAACAGAAAAAATTCAACATATTTACATGTATGTACCAATAATAAAATACTCAATAGTAAAACGACAGACGAGGAGGAGATTGACAGCGGGCGCTTTTAAATATTCAAAAGGGCATTCAGGGGTAAAAGACCACCACCACCATCGCCGACGACGACGACGACGTACCAGTGCCGGCGGACACGTGGAAGCGCAGCCTGTCGCCGCTGGAGATGTGCGCAACGCCGAACTGCTGGACGATCCTGGAGGAGACGGTGCCCTTGCCGGACGCCGGCGCGCCCAGTATGACGGCCCTGAGGGTCGTCGCGGCGGCGGCGGCGCGACACGTGGTGATCGCAACCATGAGGGGAGCCGCGGTTTACGAGGCTGACGGCTTCCTGCGCTCGGCGGCGACGACGACGAGCGTCCGAGTGCCGCGATGAACTCGCATCGCCCTCGCCGGACTCTACCTACGATCCCTACTACTGACCGCCGCGCGGACTTCGATACTTCGGCGATAAGGCCGCGCGGCCGCCGTGACGCGCCGTGACGCGTCGTGACGCAACCGCGATGCGCCGTTTCGTAACGTTGCGTCGCGTCCCGACGCGCCGCCTCTCGCCGCCTCGCCTCCGCGCAGGCCCGAGGAATTGAATTGATCCGCGCGTTCCCTGGTTCGCGTACGTGAGCGACCGGACGGCGCGAGACCGTCATCGACGAGGCGTTGAACCTTTTGAACCTTGAACTTTGAACTAATGATTAGTAATAATGATCGATTGTGACGCAGATTTGCGACTCCTTCGCTCGCAGTCGGATTGAATTGTCATCTAGAAATAACCAGTTGCATCCTCATCGTACTGTGAATATTATAGTTTGAATATATCTCAGCGAAGTGTATAACATCTCGAAGTCGTGTGCACTTATTTAACACGATCTTAAATACAAGATATAGATTCTTTGTTCCTTTTCCATCAGTTCTTTTTCGAAGAACTTCCTGAACTGCGCATTAGTGCGCATTAGTGCAATAAATTAGAGTGAAATAAAATATACTTAATTGTCTCACTCTAACTTATTGCACTACGTGCACCAGTTCTTCGGAAAAAAAAATGATCCTATGCAAAATCTCTTGCCATTTGAAAAAATTTTCCGAATTGTGAGCGGATAAGAAGATTAATTATTTTCTAACAAATGTATAGATGACGATTAAAAGCCGCGCGGAGCTGCGGTCTCGACAAAAACGAACGATTTGATTTAATTTGAATTCTGTCAAGTTTTCAAACGTGACGAGACAACCGCCGCCGTGGCAGATCACGTGCCAGCGAGCTGAACGTGTCTGCGTTGGTGGCACTGTTGGCGGCAACGGCAAGTTCACTGCGATCCGCGAAACCCGCTCTAACTGTAGCCATTTCCTTCGGGCTCTCTACTTTCCTTCGTTACTGGCATTACGAGTGAGTTGCTGATTCCAATCAGGGTCCAATTAACTCGATCAGCCGTCATGTCGAAAAATTCGTTCGAGGAGACGATCCGCCAGACCAACGAGGCGCAGATGCAACTGAAAATCAGACTCGAACAGGTGTCGAGGCTGCGGAGTGAGTATAAACTCTAAGATATTCTCGATCTTCGATTTATCTAATTTAATTCCGAAAAAATAAACAACCGTCGTACTTAATCGTCGCAGTTGATTGCGCGAAGCTGCAATTGGAATTGCTGAGACTCTACCGGCCGCAATGTTTGGAGATCCTGGAAATGTTGCAGGACATTTCCGTGCCCGTGGACCCCTTCGGCCGCAATGGCAACATTGTCGAATCGCGCGACAACGTCCAGGTCGTCTAGGTAATATGTGTCGCAAAAATTATACAAGGTGCGTGCTGAGACGGGACGTTGAGCCGCGTTTATGTTGAAATATATTTATTATATTTCGAATATAGGACTGACACATCGACTAGACACCATCGACATGCGTATCCATATAACGCCGTGTAACGTAAACATTTGATATATATAATATAATAGACAGTAATAATAGATATAGATTTGCGAAGAGATAGACTCTTTAGAAGCTGCGTCAAGTATCCTTTCTCTTTCTTCCCTTTCTCCTTCTCTTTTTCTCTCTATCTTTATTTTTTTTTCTTGTTACGTTTTCTCCCGGCGAGAAACGCGTTAAACCGGCAATTCCGCGTGTAACTACCGCGTGCGAGAAATTATAATCGCGTCTAATGTAATCTTTTGATTGGCGCGAGCGCGAAGAATTAATGCGCTAGAGGGGAGACACATATGCGCTCGCGACAATAATTTTTTTTTCTCTTTTTAGGATACTTAACACAATAATTTACACATATATTTTTACGTCGTTGGATCTCCTCTCGACTTTCATTTGCGAGGCGTTCGTCCAAACTCTACATATTTGATGGAATTTTGCAGTATCCCTTTCGGGGAAGGCAAACATTCGCAAAGTTCGTTTCCTCATTACGAGTCGTCGTGCAAATAAATCTGTCGGGGATATCATTTATTTATTGTCTCTGTAAACTCGTTAATCGTTGTTCAGTTCAATGTAGGAGGATCGAGGGAAAGGGAGGATGTTTCGTGAACCCGTCCAGACGAATATATAGCACACCTCGCAAATACAGATAGAACATCTTATTCTCTTAATTAGAGGTATTATCTACTCTCCTTTTAGATCCAGGGTTTATAAGCTTCTTTTAAACAGATAAAACGCAACATTTCGCTAATTAGACATTATCTTCCTTTTTTTTAATTTTTAAATTCAGGATTTTGAAATCTCGCGCTGACGAGGAATTCATATGCGTCGTGTGCGAAAAATGCTGTTTCACGTCGAGTACCACCGATATTTTTGAAACCTGTTCTCGAATCGAAAGGAAACGGAGACTCCACATTTGCAAACTAATGTCCATTTCTACCAATGTAAATTAACTTTATAATCTCGGTTTAACTTACTTTTTTTCTTTTTCTAGTTCTAAGAATTAGATGTGTTTTCACATAAAGAATTTTTAATCTATCATATACGTACGGTCTTATTACACTTTTAAAAATTCTTTATTATGTGAAAACATATCTAATTCTTAAAACTAGAAAAAGATAAAAAAAAAGTTAAGCCGAGATTAAAGTTAATCTACGTTGGTAAATGGACTTTACTATTCTTCTTTTCTGCATACTACTACTGCTACTTTTTCCCGGTATTAAAAAAAAAATTTATACGGTTTTTGATGATTATTCTAATCCATTTTATTTCGATTCGGGAATGACTTTTCGTGTGCCGCAGCTTCTCGTTAATCCTCAGCTGGTACCACACGCAGGGGTCTCTGTGACTAAAATAATCACATAGACAATCGACTTATAAATTTCTTTTTTAACTCTTTTCTGTAGATCCGAGAAGCTTAAGGAAACGTATGGTACCCAGGGAGGACTAATCTTGATTCATGCTTTATTACGACGGAAGATTCTTTAATACAGTAAACCGCCGGTTATCCGGACGAGACTTCTAGTAAAAGAAAACGTAGGCCTAGGGGGTATTAAACAAAATAACAAATATAACTACAACAGCAAAACAGTTTCGGCGTAAATTAAAAATCCTCGTTCCGCGTTCAGTCGGATGTCGATCGTCAGGAGGAGGGGGGGGGAGAGATCGTTCGGTACTCAGGCGATACCTGGACGTCCGGATAACTGGCGGTTCAACCGTATCGCGCGGCCGGACCGGAGCTTCCTCTCGCTCGCCTGGTTCTTATCGTTCGGACATGGTTTGCTGCAGCGCGTCGAGGGCTCCTTCGTGATGGATGCGACGTCCGGAACTGCCCTCGTACGCCGGCGACGTGCGGAAGCGGTGCTCGTATCGCGCCTGATACAGCCGCAGACATGAGTTCCGCGCGCGGCACTGCGCGGTCGCCGCCCCGGGTGGCTGCAACTGCGACAGCAGCAACGCGGCGTTCGCGCAGGACTGCCTTTCGCCCTCGCGCACCGCAGCCGCCATCCGCGACTGCCCGTCCCTGGACTCCAACGCGTCGCACACCTTGCCGGCCACCAGGGCGTAGTTGGCGAGGCAGGGTAACAGCCCCTCCTCGTTCTGCGCCTGGTACAAAACGATTTGTTGTAGCTTTTCCGAAGAATGGGGGAAAAAATTCCCACGAAATGAGACTTAAGAATTCAAACTTAAAAAATAAGCCTGTAAATCCTGAGACTAATAGAGTGTTGGAGCGCGTTAGGTGTATTTATTAAGAATATATTTAATATTTTAATATTGATGCCTAAGTATTTTAATTTAGTAAGAGATATTGTTAGGATGGAATTTAATTTTTCATGAAACTGAGCTTTGAAAATTCTGACAATAAGAGGATTGATATTCCTATTGCATTGAATAATATTCCAAGATTTTTGGATTTAGAAATGTAAAGGACATTTTTATGTCTTCACGTGCGACATTAGATTGATTTATCCGTAATCTCCGAATTATCTAAAAATCTCTATAACATAAAGATAGGAGTTTGTATGGACTTACGCAAGCTTTGCAGATTTGCAATTTCACACAGGGCACGTAGAGCATTTGAGCTGTGTCGCCGGCTAAGTTATCCACAGTTCGGCATCGCCACTCGATGGCTTCTAATTCCGGACAGCTTCTAGGTTCCTCGATGGCTGTATAATACAAACAATTGTCTCATATAATTTGTATTAGCTATTATTTAACTCGAGATTCATTGGATTTGCACAGATTATTCCAGATTTATCGAGCCATCTCTTGCCTGCAGATTCTTTGGACTTAAAAATAAGAGATCAATAAATTCTGAATTGTGTATAATTAAAATTAAAAAGCTTCGAAAGCTAAATGAAAGTAAATTCTGAGAACAATGTTATTTTTTATTCAATTTTGATATGTTTATAAAATTATAAAACAAAACTCAACTATAGTTTCCAAATTATAGAAAAGCTAAAAATTTACATATTTACATAATTACATATTAGATAAAATTGTGCAATCAAATTAATTATAAAGATAAATATGAACTATAAAAATATTAAATTAAAAAAAATTTTTCTTCAGAAAAACTTAGAGTTAAAAAATTAATAACTAAGAAACGCGCAATACGCTTTTATTAAGAAAAATTTCAATAAATGCTGACTCAGTAATTGTGGGATATTCTGCATAGTTTGTATAATCTTTCCTACAATTTCTATAACTTCTTTTCGGATATAAAATACTCACATTCGCTTTCCTCTATATTGTTATTAATATCGTTCCGTTTCTCGTCAGCTTTACTGCCGGTAACACTATTAGTGTTCGGATTATTGTTTTCGCGAAAATTAGACGTAGAATTGTGCTGTGCCTCCTTTTGCGTTCTCTGTGTCTGCTTATGAGCCGCAACATTGTTTCGAAGATCGTTCAGCGCTTTTTGCATTTTCTGCAAGGTATATGCCGCTGCCATTCGCGACATTAACTTATCCTTCACCTGTTAAACATTTTTACACATTTTTTTTTTCAATAATTCTTATTATTATTATTATTATTATTATTATTATATAAAGAAAAAATTAGATATTTTGATAATTTGATTTATAGTATTATATAACAAATTTATTTATAATTAAATTTATTATATTTCATAATTCAAATAAAATTGATGTAATAATGTGTGAAAATGCAAGTAGAAAAATTTACCTTCTGCAGATCCACTTTATCCTCCGAAGCAGCGTACCTCATAGCTTCATCGATAATCAAGTCCTTAATATATTTCAATTTTGTATCCATCTGCTCGAGTTTATCCTTCCGCTCATTCTCGTCTTCCTTTGGCTTTAAATTTTCGGCCATATTCTGCCAACGAAGGACGAAGGTTCTTACTTGTTTATTTAGCGAATAAAATCAAGCTATTGGTTGAACTACCATTAACTATTACAAATATACATAATCTATAAACTATATTATAAATATAAAGATGTATAAATATTTTTTTCCACTTTTATTGCCATCATTGTGCGATGCATTCGACAAAAGAATTTTAATAATTATACGATATACCTCGTAGTAACGCTGCAGCATCCACTCGTCGTCCTGATTCTGCGTGCCCTGTCCGGCTGTGAGGGTCGTCTTCTTCTTCCTCCGATCAATGCCGAAATATTGCGACCAGTCGACGCTCTTCTTCCTCACCTGAAGGAATTTCGATTTGGCCGTCTTCGTAGCGTTTTCTTTTTGGCCCTTCGGGGACGGCGTCACTTTCAACGGCGTTTCCGTCTTGCCCTCATGATCGTGCTCGTGTTCGTGATCGTGATTCTGATTGGATTTGTGCTTGTGTTCGTGATTCTGATTGGATTTGTGCTTGTGTTCGTGATTTTGATCAGATTCTTGCTTACGTTCGTGATCGTGATCGAGATCGTGTTCGTGTTCATGATCAGATTTATGAGTGTGATTGTGTGAATTCGTGAATTGCGTGCCGAATAGGGCTCCTAGGTCTTGAGCAACCTTAAAATAGAGAGAGAGAGAGAGAGGAATATGTTTTACACAACGTTGCCACCATGTTCCACGTTGACGTTTGACTCCACAAACGTGTAATTTCACAACAAAATCAAAAACTGATTGATAGTAGACAGAGCAATTAGCTGCCAGCAGCAGCACGATCTTGCTTTGTTATTTGTCGCGTTACCTTAGGATCCGTAGTCTTTGATCTGGTTTGGGTCGGCCTGGGGCTTCTCTTAGCGACCGGATAGCGCTTAGTCAGCTTGCGATAGCTACCGAACTCGCGGCCGATAGGAAATCGGCCGTTTACATTCCTACGTTCCGCCGGCAAGTATAGGATGCCCTGATCCTGATCGCGATCCACGAACTCCTCATCATTGCCGTCCTTCATCTCGCTCCTCAATGAATCCTTGCTAAGTAGCTCGCCCCAAGACATTGGTCCTGCCGTTCTATCGAGCAAACATTACGTTGAACATTAAATCCCTTTTTCAAACCATTAATCGTTCTTGTACCTCATTTTCGGGACAAAAATTATGTTATATGAACAAACTGACGTTAGAATACGAATGAAGGGTATAGGGGAAAACCGATCAAAGTTCACTTTTTGTCGAAATTGATCTGATCATGCTATCTTATGGCATTTTCAAAGAACTTTAATTCTTATCTGTTTTGATCAAGAACAGTTACAATTCATTGGAAATTAAGGCTAAAAAATATACCGTGTCGAGGAAAAAACGATCATAACTCTCGCGCTTGTGGGAAAGAATCATCAGAGTCCAACATACAATGTAAACACTAAATAAATACTACTAATGCTGCGTTCCGATAATCATTAAATTATGTACTAATTTTTTCAATAGCTTCCTAAGATATCTAATGTCTTGAAACTTATAAACTGATATAACAATTATAAGCTCGTTATAAATCGATATAACTATAAAAAGCTCGTTACATTATAGATGTGATCTTTAATGGGTCGAAGTCGAAGGGAATGACCATCGAACTTACTCGTATACTTTGTTCCCTCTACCAGCTCTGTAACTGTCGTAAATTGATTGTAAAGCAGTTAGATAGTCGTCGTCCACCTCCACGAGCGCACCGTACGGAAAACCGTTCTGCAGTTCCTCCATGAACAACCTCGTCAGATCTTCGTTGTCCAGGTTCAGTCGATCGCCGGCGCCACCCCGTTTGCGGCTACCACTTCGCTCGCGCTCGCGAAAGATCGAGGCCTGCACCGGTTCTTCCTGCAAGCAATTATCATCGTGATGCTCAACGTTATTTATCGAGGATCTCTATGGCACATCTAGCTTGACTGTTTAAAATGTCTCTGCTTTTGATTTTTATACAATTTTTTAATATGATTGGAAGGGACAAATATTACGATCAACAAAATGTTGAAACTCTCCCAGCTCTTTTTTCGACGGAAAGTTTTTTGATCATTTTTACCTTCTTTTAAAATAATTAATTTTACTACAATTTGAATAAAAAACTATTATGTTATATATGTTACATATGTTATTTAATATAAATAGATATATAATTATATAATTATTATATAAATATTATTACATTAATTATATTAATTATATATATTTGAAAATTATAAACATTTAGATAAAGAAATTATTATGCGTGTTACTAATCTTTGTCTTTTCGAATTTTCCGTTTATGTGGTTTTCTGTGCTATCAAGAGCAACCGAAATGTTTTTGCTAGTCAAGTAAAATTGAGATTTAATTGGAATTTAATTTTAGGAATTAACCTTGATTAAAATGGAATGACTATCTATCTTGAGTGATAAATCGAAAGATTTATACCTGCTCGGGTAGAGTCTCCAAATAATCGAGTAGTGCTCTTTCGAGTAGCTTATTATTCAAGCCCTGGAGACCCTCCCCCACCGTTTCCAGCTGACCATTGTCTAAAACCGCGATAAAAGTAATTGACAATTAGTAAATACAAGGATCTAATACGATATACGATACAAAAGTCTAAAAAAATACAATACATAAAAATGTAATACGAAAAACATAAAACATATACCATAAAAGTTCATTCTTTTTCGCTCTTTTCTCGGAGTCTAAAAATAAACGTTCTCTCGAAAAAATCTTACCGCTAGGCAGGAACTCGATCTCCTCGTCGTCCTCGTCGAAGTCGCGATCGAACTTGCGGTCGGTGTCGCCGCCGTGATACTTGAACGAGTGCAGGTCGTTGTAATACTCAGGTGAATCCGCCATGTCCAGGGACCTCTGCTTCCGCATGTTTTTGGGGCTCCTGAGAAGCTCGTCATGGAAGTGTCGAGCCGCGGGAATCAGCGTGATTGCGCTCGTTCCCAAGATCAGCAGCGGCAGTATCCACCGTGGCGATGCCATTTGTGCTCAAACTAATCAGTAGAAATGTATAATTGCATGCAATATCGCGCAAAGAGACATTGAAAAAGTAACTGGAAACACTAATTATCTCCTTTTTTATTATCCATCCAATATATACAAATAGGAGGTATACACAGATTAATATAATGTTTAAATATAAATAAAAAGTAAAAATTACAATTCGATTGATTGTGTAAAGAATTACAGATAAAAAAAAATTGATTAAATCTGTTGACTGTGAAGAAATACTGTTGCGGAAGCAATAACAATTATACACAGATTAATTTAATATGATATTTAAATAAAACATATCGATTATGTATAAACAAATATGAATTTAATGTATATTATATATATATAGACATTAAAAAATTTAGAAAAATTGACAAGTTTATTTTCTCTGTACTATAACCGATACTTTTTTTTATGTAAATGTCATATTAATCTATGCATACTCATAATGAATAATGAGAACGAAAATACATTTCTAATTTTTTTCTTTAACGAAAATTGTTATAAAAATTTTATATCATTTTTATGAACCATAATATCATATTATTGTAATTTTTATTTTTTTCAACAGTGATTTATTTTAAACCGATTTGGAAAAACAAGCTCCTCGATTCGGTTCTGCCGGTTCTGCGCTCGGTGCCTTAATCGTCAGACGTGCACTGTATTCTACATCGTAATAAATATATATAGATATATTGACCACGTCTATTTTGCATACTGCACTAAGCTAATATCGATTTTGTTAATAGGGTGACGAAGTCCTTCGCACGAATGAAGACGTATCGAGGAAATCTACGACGTAACATCAAGACAAGATGCCCAGATAGCCCTTCATATCAAATCCATTCCGATATTCATAGAAAAACTCATCGAACTTAATATTAAAATTCATTGAATTTAAAAGTAAAATAAAGAGGAAGGAAGAGGGAGGAATTTTAAACAGAAAGTAACAGATAAAGAAAAGTAAAGTGTAAAGGACAGAAATCGTAAAGTAGAAACAGGTTTTTCATCTTTTAATTAAAAGTCAGAGTAAAATTAAGCGAAATGAGCTAAATCAGGAAAATACTGTAAAATAAAGTGATAAAGAGGGCACATAAATACAAATTACATTGCGCAATTTTTTTTTCTCTTTAGGATCAATAAATGTAATATTTTCTAATGTAAAACTCGCAGATTACATGTGTAAATCGTAAAACACATGTAAGTTTCTCAAATTCGCGTAGAAACGATCTTCTCGAGTCAAGTGCCGACGTTAACGAAACTAGTGTCGTGTTTAGACAAGCGAGAGGTCAGTTACTATTGTTACTAAGGGGGATCAAATTACCAGATGGTACCGTCGTCGAGCGCGAAATATCGCTAAATTTCGCGTGTTTATCGGAGCCGTGCATATTTGTCCACGTATATTTCGCAATCGACGAATAATAACCTGTCGCTTGTTGACGCGTTATGAGTGTTATGACAAATTTCGTAAATTTTCTGCGAATGAAACGCTCCGGGGTCAGCGAGGTCGGGAGATCGCGAGTCGTAGACTGTAGACCACGGTCGACGGGATCGATTCGCACGCGGCTACGTGTCGCAGGTGAAATTTATAATTAAAAAAAACTGAATAATTTAGATTATATAATTATAATTAAGATTATAGAATTAAATTAGAGACTCAACGGACTGTCATGAAATACGAAACGTACGTCGCAATCAGGAAACGCAACGGAACGAACTGCGAATCGACGCAGACCGAATTGCGAAAACGTGGAAACACAGTTGGAACGTAATCAACGACGAAACTTACTTGACGGAATTCAAACGGATTAATACGACGCGACGGGATGCCTTTTGTGTGCGGGGTGCGCGGGGTGCGCGGTATACGGGACGTACCTGATTAATTTAATCTCTCATCCGCGTGACCACCCCCTCAGGATAAACGGGTTAGCGACCAGCGTTCTCTTTTTCTCTTTTTATTTCTTTTTTATCTCAGTACGCCGTAACGTTGTCGACGACGGTGTTCCCCGGATGTGCATGGAATCCCGACCTGCTCTTCTCTCACAATCAGGAGGACCACCAATGGCGGCGGCTTTTATATAGGCCGACGAAGGGTGGATGGGTGGATCGATAGAAACGCGCATGGAATTTATCGTTGCCGGCAACGGCGACGACGGCGACGGCAGCAACAGCATCGTCAGCGGTAGCAACAAGTAAAGGGGCGCGCAGGCGGAACGCAAGGGGTAAGAGAAAACACACCGACCGGAAAATTCTACAATCCCTTCTCGCGAGTTTTCCCGAACTACGATGACCCGAGGAACGTTTGCCGACCCTTCGGGGCGCGAACAGAGAGATCAGGCGTATTCGATTGATTTTTGTGAGACTCGCGAAGTTTCTTCCGCTGCAGGAAAAATTGCAAAGAGCATGCAGAATGCTAATTGGACGTTGCGTTGCCTTTGGTATTTAAAGGATTATTTTAGCGGATCGCTATTTTCTTTTTGAGGTCCTCGATGCTTTAAGGACTGCGCGAAAAATCGAAATCGCAATTAGAGGTAAAGGAGATTGATCGACGCACGATCGCAATTGTGGATGAAATAAATACCGAGGGGATTACTAGGGATCCCCCGAGCGTTTCGAGTCCTCGAGATCCCCTAAACTCTAAACGAAAAACTACGAAGAAAAATTGTAGCGCGATGTTGTTTTGATCCTTGAATGTTCGCAGTTAGGAGTCGCACTAACGCGAAACCATTCGTCTTGCGAGTTAATGAAAGTTGAAACTCTATATCTTTTGCTTTTGTCGTGTCGTGTTTTTTTCCACGTGCTTTGATGTCCGTACATTTTTTACATTTTTAACCCAGATAGCACTAAACATTTCTATGAACGTTCTATGAAAAATCTTCAAGAATATTTCGAATATTCTATAAGTCAATCTTATATATTTACAGTATCTTTATAATATATTTGAATGGCACTACTTATTCAAATGTTTTTTTAATATAAGTAGAATACTCTATCGAATATTTTATATAATATTGTATGCATAATTATAGAATATTCTATAAGCATTTTAATAAAATGTTTTATAAATGTGCATAGCGTATTTTACAGAATGTTTTATATAGATTATTCTATATATTTACATAGCACATAAAATAAATAGGGGTAAACAGTACAGTTGTTGGCCACTTTGCAATGATTGGCCACATCTTAAAAAATTAAGAATTATGAAAGAAATACTATTAAACTGTTTTTTATTATAAATACAAAATATTTAATACATTTTTAAGAGAAACACTTTTAAACATTTTAATAGTATTTCTTTATAATCTTTAATTTTTTAAGATATGGCCAATCATTGTAGAGTGGCCAACAACTGTATTATTTACCCCTATTTTATGAGCATATAAGTTTTTATTTTCCGAAACAGCTAAATTAATTTCACCTTTTTTACAAGAGAAACAAAAAATTAGTTAGAAAATAATACAACATGAGAATGTTAGTGTTAATATCATCTATCACTTAACTAATATTATCGGTTTCTTAATTTTAACACTTATACATTATCAATTTCTAATTGTATTTTATCTAATTTTCGTCTTTCTTATAAAAAAGATGAACTTAACTGCTTTTAAAAATGGACAATTCCATGTTTTTTAGAACAACTGTAATTATTGGAATATGTAGATATATTAAAGAACTGGTTTATATGTAATTAATAAATACACAAATTTAATTAATTTAGAGTTTATTTTTTTTATTTCAATTTTTTTGCATTTACGCATTCTTATTTACAATACTATTTATAATTTATATACAAAATACTATTATAATGCAATATAAGGCTAGTACCATATAATTTGAAATCGAAAAAAGAAATTCAAGTAAGTTAAATTTAAAGTAAAACAGAAAGATTTTTTTAAACTGCAGAAGAATAATTATAGGATTTTCCCTGGCAATTACATGTGTACATAACAATGAAAGAATAAGAAATAAAACTAGTAAGACAGTTTTTTATTTGTACTTGCGCTATATAATATATATGCTTCGTATCTCAATCTCCGTGTACTCTGTGCGCAGGAAATATCACAAAATATAATTATTTGCAGATACAGATATTAATAATAAGGCTTCCTTATTTAACGCTACAATATAAAGACTTCCGACAAAAAGAATTTAGCACAAGAATAAGAATAACAATAAGAAAAGAAATATAAGCTGTTTATAAGATGTTGGTTTAAAGCGGAGAGATTATCTGGTATAACACCATTAGAAACCTCGGCGACGTCAGGAATATTAAGGAAGAGCGGACAAACGGAATTTGCATTTGGTGGTGACAATAACTTATTTTGGACGAACACGTGTGTTCGAGATAAGCGATATGTATTTCGACGACACTTTTTTAAAAACTGACTACTCGACTATATACGCGAGAAAGTAACCCAAAAAAGTCCAGTAATACACTAAAAATGCCCGACGTAATAGGTCGCCGCTTTAAATGGAACGCGATACGAACATGTGCATGACGCCCTTGAGGCATAGACATCGACTCTTTCTTCAAGCATAACCTTAAATTTTTTAAAGAGTTTTATCCTAACAAACTGTTAAGGATGTGAAAAATATTACCAAAAATATATAAAAAAATATTTTTTAAATATATTTTTGTAAACGTATTTTTGCGGAACTAATATGCCTTGCATTGCGTGAAATCTGGGATTAAAAACGCAACACAAATGGAACTGTGACTCGTTTTATAAAATTATCATAGAGAGAGAGAGAGAGAGAGAGAGAGAGAGAGAGAGAGAGAGAGAGGGTGCGTACTCGTTAATTAATTTACCATCTGCGAAAGGTCAAGTGAGCGAAGAAAGGCGTTTTCGGAATTTCATTCAGGAAGTATTGATCATCGTCGTGGAATTGCCCGATCATCGGAATGCGGTGTCTGCCAGTGCATAATTCTTCGACAGCTCGTGAGAACTTTTTATTCGCAAGAATAATACGAAAATCACCCGCATTTGCAATTGCAATACAGTTATAATATATCGTTAAATTTGAAAAATATAATGTGTTTACACTCGTCCCTCGATTTACGCGGAATATTCGCGTAGTTTGTTTTACGCGATTGAGAATCTGCCAGTACAAAAAAAATACGTAAAAGAAAAACCCGTGTATGTTATAAAAACATTTATTCCACATATTTGCACAAAAACAGTAATAATAAAAGTTCAGCAAAACAAATTTAAATTTTATTCGTTGTTATCAATACTCTGTACTTCAAAGCAGTCAACTTTTTTAATTCGAAATTACTATTTTCATCACTAGAAATATTTGACATTTCTATTTCAGAAAGAAATATACCATAGAAAAATGTTTTTTCTGACCACGTAAAATGAGATCGCGTAAAACTAAGACCATGTATAAAAAGCATTACGTAAATCGAAGATATTCCTAATAGTGAGTCAAATTGTTTGCTGAGAAAACTCTATTTTCTCTGTTATCTCTTTTCCGTTGCCAAAATATCTTGGCGAAAACGCTCAACATGCTCATCACTTACATCTTATTTAGTTGGAGATATAAGACTCTGTGGGATGTCCGCACGTGGAAGGAACCGGGCTAATTAAGAGCCGATTGCTGTTGTGACTGTGCGAAAATTATATTTATTCTTCTTTGGAATTAAACGTACGTTTTGGTCCCTATTCGGACCATCTTCAGCAACTAAACAAAGTATTTTATAGTTTGAGTAATAGAACATAAAAATCGCAAGGTTTTATACACATAAATTATAATATATACTGTGCGGTGTGAGATATAGATTGTAACAATTTAATTTAACATGACGGTGATCACTCACGGATGACAAGGTATTCGAATGTCGTTTTAACAGATGTCATAGGTTATTTTGATAAAATGTAATATTAAGTATGAAAAAAGTTAGAGAACGTAAAAGAAAACGAAAAAATGACTGTTTTCACTCAAAAATTGATAACTCTTCCATTTTTTAGTACCATTTTCGTACTATAGGAGGTCATTAGAGCTGAACTAGGCTGGGGCGTTTACCCCACAGTGCCAGTTAAGGGCTAATTGCATAATTGATAAGTTGCGAAATAAGATATTACGTGTGATTGACATTACATGAATCGAAAGACAGAGAGTGGCAGGCCGAGAATAAAGGAAAAATCGATTTCTACATTTTTCGCGTATTTGTCATCTTCACGTTTAGGTCAGCGCTTTTGTTACAAACGTTTGTTATCGATAACTGCGCTAAAGATATCGCTTATCCGGACCGATAGATAAATGATAAATTCATCGGGCGATAACGAGGCGGATAGAAATTCAAGTACAAATGATCGAACAGTCTTCCACCGGTGGTTAGCGCGGGTTCGCCAACCGTCCCTCGAAACGGATCGCTTTATTTTACCGGGCAAGTTTCGGAAATAGAAGTCTCAGGTGGAGATATCGATCGATCACTTTCTCTCTATCTCTATCTCTCTCCGCGTTTTGATCGTTCCTTATCTCCCGCTCGTCGCCGGAGACGGGAACGAGATCTTCACTTCGCGATTATGATGCGGTACACGGAAGCGGACCCGATGGCAGAGCGAAGTTACGCGCAGCAGCTCAACATGCCGACGAACAATGGCGAGCAGCAATCATCACAACCGATCGGTATCAGGCAAAGATATCGCGTTTTACATTTTTTTTATTTTTTTTATTTATCGCGAAAAACGTTTCTTTTTTGCGCGTGACTCTTTCTCAGAAGCAGTCATAAAGCGTAATTTTTTTCTTTTTTTTTTAGGTCCGCCAGCGACGGCGACGTCAAGCGCGGCGACGCAGACGATGGAGCTGCAGGAGAACGCGCCGATCATTTACGCGAACAGCACCGTCATCACGATGCAACCGGAAGGTGAATAGATAATTTTTTTAGCGAATAAAACGCCGACTGGCCATTAACGTCCACAATGTGTGTGTGTGATTTCAATAAAATATACAATTATCCCTTTTTTCTTTTCGCGTCGCATACAGGTAAACAGACATTTAAAAATGAGAAATTGAGTAATTGAGTACGAGAATTACGATAGTTTGGAAAGCAAAATGAGTCGCAATGTGTTATATAAATATTTTATTTTTCTTTTATGTAATACGATTGCAGTGTCAAAGCAAAAACAGTTTTACTATTAACTTTCGTGGATTTAATTTTTGGGGAAAGAATTTAGTTTGTTATTAAAATAGTTTTTTAATACGCAAAACATATTTATTCCGATTATATGTATCTGCGTAATTTTCTTTTATTTTCACGTAAAATTTATCAAATATCTTATTCGAAAATCGCGACGGTTAAAAAACAAATAACAACTATTCTCGTCTAATCATATATAGGTACATATAATCAAGTATATATGTATAGTTATTAAATTGATATATAATATATATAATTAAATTTAATGTATAAAATATTCAACATATTAAATTAATTTATACACATTAAATATTAAAAAATATACATTAAATTTATATACATATATGTATATTTATTATAGTTATTATTTTAAGTAATTATATGCATAATAGAAATAATTATTCAGGCTTTAACTGATTGCGTAACGCAATGAAATCGATAACGAGTGCTCGCGCACTCACGAAGATTTGCAGTAGCTTTTGATTGTCCACGCAAATTATCGCATGCATTTGCAGAAGGCGAAAGTCGATTCCCTCGTAGGCCAATTCCCATCAGCACCCTTGACTGGATCTCGACACCCAGGGCGCAGTTGAACTCGATCTCTGGCACGCAGTTCCTGGACGGCGTCGAGCAATTGGAAATTCAGCAGGTTATTGATTTGAGTACTCGTACGTATTTAGCGCACCATGCGCCAACTTTTCGCTCTAAAAAAATAGAAAGAAGGAAGCTATAGATTATTTAAATATTTAATATATTTTAATATACATAATAACTTATATTATAACTTAATAACTTAATAACTTATTTAAATATTTAATATATTTTAACAGATAAATATATAATTAAGTAAAATAAATAATATTAAATATATATGTATATTTCTTATTATTGAGATAAATATATATTTACATATTTACTGTTATTTATTATTCAAATATTTATGTATATGTAATATTTATATATATGTAATATTATCTAATAAATAATTATTAATAGTTATATGAATAATTAATGCTTATTAGTATTAATTTCGTTTATTACAAGATTGAAGATTAAAATATAAATTACAAAAATTCTATTTTAGATTTTATCAATATTAAATGACGTAATGTAGTAGACAAGATAATTACGTTATGTATAGAAGAATAAAAAAAAAATATATATATATATATACTTATGTACACGACTTTTACGTGAAATACTCGGCAGTACTCGGGAGAATGGATAGGAGCACTCAGTACAGGGTGAAAGTGCCGCGCGCGGAAACGCTATTTCTCGCCATAGAATCCAAGTCGGAAACGCAATCGCGATGTTATGGCTGGTACAAAGGATTCGTGTTGAACGTACTGGATCAATGTGGCGAGACCGCTTTCATCATCCGGAAGGATCCTAGCTGGATGCACGTGCCGTGCTCTCGACAGGCAAGTCGACGCCAACGCAACGAACTGCACTAAAATAGATATTACACATTCCTCTGTAATTATATATGCCGGATTTAGCATGATTCAGGACGTATGTGGGCATCTTAATTGTCGACGTATCGCAAATGAATCTTCTTTCTTACACGGAGGATATTTCACATGATTTAAACGTGCGGGCCTAGCTTAAAAATTATTTCAAAGCTTTTAAAATTTTATTTCCTTTTGACCGCGCCTTAAAAAGGATAAAAAAATGCAATTGTCGATAGTTCCTTGATGACCCGGCAGTTGATGTTTCACAAAGAATATTGTCGCGATAAATTGAACGCAAACCGCGCACAATGTGTTCAATTAAATTATTAACCCTTGCTGTTCCGTCCGAGTCAATATGACCCATTTTTCTTATTAAACGGAGTAATTTTCTCTAGTCATAATTCCTATAATTTACTAACTAATGTTTGACGATCTTATTATACATCTATTTATACAATAAAAATAAAGGATTTTTGATAGCGAAAAAAAACCAATTATATTGTAATTAAATAATAATGTTTAAATTCACCGCGAGAAACATAAGGCGGTTCAATTATTTTTGAAGCCTCCTCGATGATTCGAAACTTCTGTAAAAAAGAAATATATGCATATATATATAAATAAAGCCGTATTAAAACATGAAAGTACATTTAAACTGGAACTTGCACGAAAGAGAGCGGAACAGCAGGATTAACCTTCGATTATCGACATGCCAGATCTTTATTGGCTCAAAATAAAACGTGACGGACGTTTTCATCTCCCTGCTTGATCCTTTCATTTCTCATGTTTCCGCAGAGAATCACAGTGGAAAGCGCGAATCTCATCGGCAGCGTGGAGGAGAACTTTAGCATGGTGGGGCCGAGCTTCACAGTATATAACACGATGAACGAGCCGCTTTGCAACATATATGGACCTAACATTTGCGGCTGTTGCATGTACAAGGAAGCGCAGTTTCAGGTGAATAGAATCACCCGCGTGGATGAAAAAAATAAATCGAATAATCGGTTAGGCTTATCGCGAATGGCATAAAATACGACGGGACTGAAGGGAATGAAAGTGCAACTTGAGTTAAGGGGTCATGCCTAGTTGGAAGTGCATGATTTTCGGGGATTTTTATAAAAAAGTCAATTTATTTTTTCTTACAACAAAAAGTTGACATCAAAAGTACATACATTAAACAACATTCAAAATTTTTTTCGTTGAAAAATATTGCAAATTAAGGAAGTTACAGCCACTTTTGATTTTTCAGAGGTGTCGTGCGGTGACCACGATAACTCCAAGCCAAATCATCTGAAATCAAAAAACCAAAAAAATTCTGTTAGTATATGAATATATCTTGTTCGTGAATGAAGGGGGTTTTTTTTAATGAAAACTTTTTTTTTATTGAAGAAAAACGAAAAATTAAGAGCCCGAATAATTGCGTTTTTCCTTAAAACGGCCGCCCCATTTTGTCAAAAATTATTTTTTCAAAAAATCCTTCGTTCACGAACAAGATATATTCATATACTAACAGAATCTTATTGGTTTTTTTATTTCAGATAATTTGGCTTGGAGTTATCGTGGTCACCGCACGATACCTCTGAAAAATCAAGAGTGGCCGTAACTTCCTTAATTTGCAATATTTTTTAACGAAAAAAATTCTGAATGTTGTTCAATATACTTTTAATGTCAAATTTTTGTTGTAAAAAAAAATAAATTGACTTTCTTATAAAAATCCCCGAAAATCATGCACTTCTAACTAGGCATGACCCCTTAAATCATAACTGTGCTCGTATTTTTTAGTTTTATCAATTTTACACGTATTGTTAATAGTTTATTTAATAAAAACGCTAGTATTTATATACATATAATAAATAATTTTATTATACAGGGTGCATTTTAAATAATACAATACATTTTAATATCTCTTCTGTAACTCGAATCGTCATAGACAAAAATGTTTCAGACAAAAGTTGCATGATTTGAAAGGAGCCACATGATAATCTTATTAGATTTTGGGTCCTGTGTTGGGCCCAGTAGAGCCTAAGTTAAATTTTTCAAATGAAAACTTTATTTTTTATTGTATCATTATTTTCTACTAATTAATTTTAACAACTTTTGTCTGAAACATTTTTGTCCATAACGAGTTACAGAAGAGATATTAAAATGCATTATTTAAAATAGGACACTCTGCGTATAAAACAATTAAAATTTAATACTTTTATATTTATTTTACTTATCGACATTTTATTTATATAGTTTTATTATATGAATATTTTACTTGTTTACTTATACTGCTCAATTTTATCTTCTTCCTTTTCAGGTCACATCGATGGACGGATCGCGTCAAATCGCATCACTGATGCATCAGTGGGATCACTTGGCAGTCGATTACATCCTGTTGCTCACATTCCCGATAAACACAGACGTGAGATTGAAAAGCCTGCTCCTCGGCGCATCGTTTTTGATAGTGAGTGATCAATTTTTAACTTTACCCCCGACAATCAATCTCTGATTTCTCTAATAAAAAGCGGTTCAAAAACCGAAAATTGCATACATATAATATATAAATTTACAAATAAATAAATTTATTTACAATTATATTTCTGTGTTCCAGGAATACTTGTATTTTCAACGAATAAGAAGAGCGTCCAGGAGGTAGACGTTAATTATAAATAATTTACGACTTCTAAAATTATTGCCTATTCCGATATGCTCTATCTGTAACGTGGACCGAGTGCAAAAATTATAAATTTTATAAAACTTTTTAAGAAATGTCATATAACTGTAACCTTGCATAAGTTGACATAAATTTACATAAACTTTATGTGAGTGATAGACAATAATCGGATCGAATAGTTATTAAATATAACCATAAATTTTAATATTGCATAATGCGATAAATACTCGCTGCAAGTGCCTGCAAGTACCTGCAAAGTGCAACGTATAAATGTGCAGGTTTCTAAAATTTCTACGAAATGCGCAAAATGTAAAATTTTTCGAGTTTTAAAGCGAGACATCGAAGACAATATTCAGCCTTTCAACGCAAGCGGAATTGTCATGTAATTTATATAAAAATCTTCTTTATAAAGATGTTTGTATTATATTCTACTCTTGGGTGAGTTGTTATTAAGTTCGTGTCTTTTGTGTAGACACGTGTATGATAAAATTTATACGATAAAAATTATATATTGTTAAAAAATTATGGAATATCACTGAAATAATAAATTAGGATTTTCAAAGAGAAATTACTCGCTCTTTTCCCGCTCAATACGAATATCCAGGTAAACATTATCATCTTTTGGACATATTAGACTAGGGAGCCAGCGACAAAAAACATGTGTGATCGGCATCACGACGAAACTTTTTGGGACGATAGCCGGTGTCATGTGGAACACGAAAACGCAAATATGGCGGCCTGGAGGTGTCGCCTATTTGCGCAACGTAAATTTTTGTTTGTGTAAAAGAAACTGTGCTTTTGGGGAATGGGCACCAATCTGATTCTTGTTTTATATTGTTTATTTGTGAGCAAAAGTACGCGGACCGTATGTGTCATTTATCAATGAAAGTTCGTTTCATTTAATCCCGCGAGCATGGATATGTATATGGGATCGTCGTCGCCAGGATCTGAAAACAACCGAAAAACACGGATTAGTATCCGGGTGATTTGAAGAATTCATTCGGAAGATGTCACGAAATGACGAGAACTTACCGTAGTGTAGAAAGGAAAAGACAAGGTAAAGAACCTTCCTGCGGTAAGTTTACAAGGTATCCTTGCGCGTGCTACTATAATAGGCAGATTAGAATCCCGTGGGAAACGTTGCCACTTTAGATTATGCGCTATTGTTCCAATGTTTTCGCTCTTTGTCAGCCGCCGCATAAAATCATGTTTTATTATTAAATAAAAAAATATAGTATTCTCTCTCTCTTATTTGTGAGTTACCTTTTCGATAATGCACTTGCTAACATAGCAATTAATATATGTAGTACACATGGTCGACCTGTAATAGGCCGACCTGATTGGCCGGTCGAAGCCGGCGATCGAAATCGCGGCGAGTTCCGCGAGCTTCGTACGTGTGCGTCGTGTGTGTCTTGATAGACGGAGAGCTGGCTATACAGAGAAAGCAACATGCCTCGGTCCACGAAATATCTTACCTGGAAAAGGTTCGATTGCTGCCGGCAAAGCGAAAGCCCGACCGTCAGAAGGCGCGCTGGAAGCTAAGTGCGTAGGCGGACGTGTAAATTTTCCGACAAAAAAAACTGTCGATTGGTACGGCTGAAAATTTGCATAGATATCGAGGAGTATAAGAAAAAGCAGGGAAAAAATTGTCAGAAGAGTAAGTAGAAGCTAAAGTGTTGTCAGAAACTGCCAAAGTTGCGAAAAATCTCGGAAAATTTACATATTAAGAAGAACTTCTGACAATTTGCATTTGTATTGTTTACGTATAGAATAAACTAAATGCAAAGTGTCAGAAGGCAAAGTGGAAGCGATCATGAGAAAATCGAGTGCAAAGTGCGAGAGCGTCTTTCGGCGCGCGGCGCAGCGCTCAGTGGACCGATCGCTTTTCTCTTGATTTTCACACCGGACATATTTCATATATAGCACTTCTGACAATTTATCTGAGTATTCATAAAGGACTAAAAAAACTATTATTAAAATGTCAGAAGTCAATTGAGAAGAATTAATAAATTTAATTAATTTTTTATCGTAACCTTAGCAACATTTTGCGTGATTTTTATTATCTTTAATAAAAGCATATTGAAATGTTGAAATATAAGTGAAAAATAAATTTCTGAATTTTTGAGTTGAAAAGTATGAAATAGACGAAGAGAAAGTTTTATGAGGGGATTATAGATGTTCATATCTCTGAATGTCGTTTGGCCGTTGACCTGCGTTTCAGGTATACAAAGCGCGCGGGTTCTTGCGAACATCTGCTCGTTTGTTTGCTGTCTCACTTCTTCCCTCTCTCTTTCGATCCTTTGCTTTGAAATGACCGTTTGCTATTTAAAAGCAGAAACTTATATAACAAAAAAAAAAAGAAAGGAAAGAACTTATCAATAATCTCTTTAAATATAAACTCTTTGCTCCTTTCTCTGTAGTTTACTTGTTTAACAATCTAAATAGACAAATTCTTAAAACAATTATACATTTTTTGAATGAGTGTAAATTAGATCTATAATCCTCGATACTCTGCTCTAACTCCCTCCCTACCGACGGATGGAGAATGAGAACCATGTAGCAAGAGGGCGACTCTTCCCCCGAAGAGCCCCCCCTCTATCTTGTGAGAAAGCGTGGTATTAAGGTTCCGACGGAACCTGG
>NW_020212921.1:0-1050 GCF_003070985.1 Temnothorax curvispinosus
TCCCATCAGAACTATTCGGAACTCCAAAAAAATTTTCGACCTCGGGACTTAAAAAACTTTCACCGTCTGTGAAGTTGGTCCGCCTTTTGCAAAATTCGGATAAATTTGTTAGAGTTCTGGATTCTCCAGCAAGAGTTCTAGAGTTCTCTATAATTTTTAGAAAGAGTTCCGTTATTTAAAATGACGAAAACACCATTTAAAAAATGAGGGGTTAACTTCACGGCGCCCCCCATTTTCGAAAAAATAAATTTTTTATGGTAGTTCCAAATAGATTTCGATGAGTTCTAGAGTTTCCAATAGGTTTTATAGCGCTACGACCAATAATTCAAAAGTTACAGCCCTTTAAAGTGCCCCATTTCGAAAAATTTCTAAGTTCCTAAGAGTAAATTTTTTTTTCGGAAATCGGCAGTTCCCGCGGGAGTTCTGGTCGCCCCCCGAAGAGTTCTATCAAAAACTATCAGAGTCCGAAGCGCTGCGACCAATATTTCAAAAGTTACAGCCCTTCAAAGTGTCACTTTTAAAATTAAAAAATTTTTTTCGGGAGTTCTGACGGGAGTTCTGGTCGCCCCCCGAAGAGTTCTATCGAAAACTGTTACGGCCCGAAGCGCTACGATTAATATTTCAAAAGTTACAGCCACCCAAAGTGCCACATCTCAAAAATTTTTTAAGTCCCTAAGGGTAAATATTTTTTTTTGGAAATCGGCAGTTCTCGCGGGAGTTCTGGTCGCCCCCCGAAGAGTTCTATCGAAAACCATCAGGGTCCGAAACGCTGCGACCAATATTTCAAAAGTTACAGCCCTTCAAAGTGTCACCTCTAAAATTAAAAAATTTCTTTTGGGAGTTCTGACGGGAGTTCTGACGGGAGTTCTGGTCGCCCCCCGAAGAGTTTTATCGAAAACTGTTATGGCCCAAAACGCTCCGACCAATATTTCAAAAGTTATAGCCCTTCAAAGTGCCACCTCTAAAAATAAAAAATTTTTTTCGGTAGTTCTGACGAGAGTTCTGTTCGCCCCCCGAAGAGTTCTATCAAAAACTATCAGGGTCCGAAGC
>NW_020212922.1:0-5079 GCF_003070985.1 Temnothorax curvispinosus
AAGAATAACGTTACCAGATGTTTTTGTTTAACGATAATTTAATAAAGACCCTTTTTTCTTGATACACGAGTTTCGTTGATTTCGCTGCCCTCACTCGCGGGCGTTCACAATAGGTTACATTGGTCGTGCGCGATTAGCCTTACGTTCTAGACTGCCCGCCGCTTCTTGGAAGGGCGGGCTTTTTATTTCTTCGCGTATTACTTCCGCGATGCTGACTTAGCTGTCAGCGCTTTTGCTTCCGGGTGAGCGACCTGGAAGCCGCTTGCGAAACCCGGTATGCCACCTCCGGAGAGTTTGGCAAGATCCGGAAGCAACGCCGACAGCTAAATGTCGCAATTCGGGATCGTTGACCCTCGCGGCGCAACATCCCTCCCCCCGTGGAAAAAGAAAACTGAGGTACGAAGTTTTCGTTAGCGCTTTCTTTTTCCATAGAGGTTACATCCTGTTTCAAGTTATTCGTGTGCGTTGTCGGCATTCCTTGTCCCGAATAAGGTCTTTACCTGTTTGGTCTATTTTATCTATTAATCCGCTACAATATTTTCGATCGGGAGTCTTCTACGTCGCTTATTAACTTGATTGTGATCGCGGTTATTGCTAGCAAATGTTCGTTTATCTCTTCGCGGCGCGCTAACTTGCTGTTAGGCGTATTCCTGAATTTCTACTTTTAATCGTATTTTCCGCTGACGATGTCTGTCCACGGATTTTCGCTTTTATACTGTCTTACGAGTCGCTTCAGTCTGCGTTCGTTACTGGTCTCGTGGAGTTTTTATTTCTCGGGATGCCTCCACTTGACTATGTGCCAGTCGGGGCTGACGCGGTAGATCCAAGTGAGATCCGAGCTGGCGAAGAGGCTGAAGAAACCAGTGGTCCAACCTTGGTGGTTCCCGAAAGGTCGGATGTTCGGGACCTTATTCACGCGCGCGTGCATTATGACGGCGGTACGCGTGAGTTCCTGATGGAACGTGGTGATCGAACGCCGCCTGTTCCTATGATCTTGTTCCTGGCACTGGTTGCGCTTCGTTCCCGCATGCAGGCTGATCTGGAGCGTGGTGCCCCTCACCGTGATTAACCGTACGTTTTGGTTATTTTCATTACTGTTGTCTCTACGCTACTTATGCTTTTGATTATGCTTCTTATCTCTGCTTTTATAAAGGTTTCAAACGGTTAACGTGGACGCATAGCGTTCTTCGTTTTATCTTATATATATATTTTTTTTTTCATCGGATTTCGCTTCCGTTTGAAAGTCCTAAGTCCTAAGTTTTGCTGACGTCCGTCCGTGTCAGATTTCTTCCTTTAATTTCTCCGCTTAATTTTGCGTCAGTTAGACTGCTACTCTCGAGCAGTGTTGGGTGCCTTTCAGTGGTTTTCTTTTTTAACTCCGTCTTAATAATTATGCGGTGCTTTCGGTGCACTCAACATTTCACACCCTCCTTCTGTGACGCTTGCCAACGTGAATATTCGAGGAGTACATTTCGGGCGGCTGCTGCGGATCGCGCGGCGAGGGAGCGAGAGAGAGACGAGGCGCGTTCCTCGCCCCCTCCCCCTTACGCTGAGGTGGCCCGCCCTGGCACTGTGGTGCCCTTCCCTCCGTTGCGAGTGACGCTACACTCCGCGACCGGACAGAGGGACGTGGTCCTCGTTCGTCCTTGTCGGGAGTAACGCCTTTGTGAGTTTGCTTATTATATTTAATCTTTCCTCTTTGCTTACTGCTTTTTGCTTCTATTCTGTTGCGCGTGTTCTTATCTTGCCGTGTCACCTGCACGGTCGATGCCTCCGGTGTCGGGTTTCGGCTTAGCGCGTCAGCTTTCATATTACTTTTTTCGGCTTTGCTTAAGATGCATTTAGGTTCGGTCGGCTTTGCGAGGAAATGCCCGATAAAATTTTCGCCGTTTTTTACGATGCCTATTCGGTTTTGGCGTGGTGATTTTTCCTTCTTATGTGATCGGAGTTTAAATGTAACTCTTCCGATGTGTACCTGCTTTGTAGCGTGTGAGATAACGGCTTTGCGCTTTGTGAGAAAATCATTCCCCAGTATTCCCTCATAATCAATCGGAAAATCATCCGCTACCACGTACATGGTATGGCGTATTTTCTGGCTTCCTAGCTTTACGGTTGCCTTTATTTTTCCAAGAGTGTGGATCTTGTGTCCCGTCACTCCGGTCAATGTTAGGCGTTTTTCTCGTACCATAATATCGCCTTTTAATTTTCCTACTTTGATTAGCGTTAGGATTGCTCCTGAGTCTAATAAGAAGTTGGCCTTGCCTTTCTTGGTCTCTTGAATCGGCAGTGTTATCAGGTTTAAGGCATGTTTGTTACGTTTTTCCGTTATCTGTGTTACTCGATACTCCGCTGCGGGGCGTGCTTTACCTTTCCTGGGTCGCTCTTTTTCTTCACTGCTACTGTTGGATGATGTCTCGTCGCTCGTTTCTTGCGACTTATCTTTTCTCACCGTGCTTACGGGCGCCTGTTTCGTGGCTTCCCTTTTCGATTGGTGCGGTCGTTCTGTTTTCGGTCGTCCATTCAACGACCAACACTCGTCCCGCTTGTGCCCTACCTTCTCGCAATAGGTGCACTTTATGGTGTTGATTCTATGGGGCTTTTCTGCTTTCGGCAGTGTATATCTGCTTGCATACCGGTTCGAGAGGCAATCTCGCGCGTAATGGCCGGTCTTCCCGCATGTGTGGCATTGCACGTTTGCGTTCGCGTTTCGGGCGTCTTCCGCGGGGAGTCTATTTCTTGACGATGGCTGTCCGTTTCTTGGGGAGGAGCCTCTGACCTTTTCCTCCGCGTTGGCGCCGGTTATCGCCTTTTGTAGGCTTTGGTACCGTTGCGCTCGGACCAGCATTTTGATGTCGTCGTGCAGTCCTATTTGGAAGTTGTGCAGGGCTTGCATCTTAATGCTGTCAAGAATCGCCTTCTGCTGTTCTTGGGAGTGTCCTTGGCCTTCTTCCATGGCTTCATATAGTTCTCTTGCTAATTTCTCGACTCGACGTCCAAAATCCTGTGCGCTTTCTCCCGCCTTTTGCTTTAGCGAGTTGAATTCTAGCTGCAGATGGGTCATACCGCGCTTTCCGAGATACTCCGTTTCGAGTTCGCGTTTTAGCTGTTCAAAATCGTGAATATCGCGCGTGTCGAAGTCGGTCATCGCCTTGCCCTTGAACTTCGTGCATAAGATTGCTTCTAGAAGCATGGCTTTATCTATGGGCTGAATATTTTTCATCGCGTACGTGCTTGCGCTAAGGAATTTGCGAACACGCTCCCTGGATTCTCCGTTTATTTCGGGAATCATATTGCGTGCTTCTTTTAGGCTAAGGAATCCGAAGTGGTGCCCTGGCTGACTACGGATGTCGCTCTGTGTTCGTCCGTAGGTCACGTCCAGCGGACCCTGGCTGCTCCGTCCGCGTCGTTCTTGCGCGTCGGGGCGGTCGTGCGAGGATTCTAGCCGGCTCACGCGGTCCTGTATGTCGCGGATCGCGCGCAGAACTTCGACTGAGCGGTCGAATTCTACAGTCTCTGCGCGGTTCATGCGATCCTGCATGTCCTGCATCATGCGCAAAACGTCGCTAAGCACGGAGCTTATTGCTCCTGGGCTTACTTGCGTCGGCTCGGCGGCTCGACTTTGGTCGCCTTCGGGTGGTTGCCCATTTTCCGCGGGTCTGGGCCGCTCCATTTCGGCGTTATTTTGCGCGGGGTTTATGTCCTCACGCGGCGTGATTGTCGCGGCAGCTCGTGGCTGGCTCATCGTTCTAGCCCGGGGGGTACAGTCTTCTTCCTCGGGGTCAAATATATCGCTGTCGTACGAAGTCAGGGAGAATTCTCCTCTCCCTGCGTTTTCGCTTTGAGTATCAGCCGAGGTGTCCGATCGTGCGTCACCGTCGGTCGGGGGCTGTACGCGTGTGTCACGGTTGTGATTGTCACTGCGTTCGTCCGCTAGGCTATCTCGCGGTTGCTCGTTCGTGTTACAAAGGCTAGCGTCCAAAAATTCAAATTCGCGTTCTATAATGACGTTGGGGTGCAATTCGAGCACTGGCGTATTATCGTCGGCAAGTTGCGCGTCTAAGTTTCGTCGCACGCGGTTTAAAGATTCGTGGTCTGTACGTCGTGCGGCGCGAAAACGGTTTCGGATGCTATTCTCGATTGCTCGTTGTGCGCGCTCGCTCAACACGAAGGACGCGTTACTAATAGGGGGATGCCGGGACAAGTCGTCCGACATCTATTAGCGCTTAACGCTTGTTTCTTGTACTCGCGAAGCTTCTTTCGGTTTTCGCGGTTGTAATTGCTGTAATCGCGAAGTTTCTTCTGACTTTCTATCGCGGGGAACGCTCGCTATTTCTACGCTCGGCGCGTGCCGTAGTCGGTTTACAATTTGTTTCGGACTTACAGTACCGCTGCGCAACGCATGGTGTCCGCTTTCTGCTGTGTCGGAGTCCTGCAGGGCCGCTCCGCTGCTTTGTGTCGTCTCTGCTTCGCTGTATCCCTGCTGCGCTGCTTCGCTGGCTCGGTGCGTCCCTGTGGCGTTGCCTCGGCTGGCGAGTCCGTGCGGTAGGTCGGGGCTTCTCCGATGTCGCTGACACTCGGCGGCTGCTACCGTTGTTTCACGTGCTCGGGATCCGGCTGGCTTTTCCTCTCCGGGATATTTTGCCGCCGCTTTATGATCCGTTCCCTTTTTGCAGGATGCCGTAGATCTGGCAGGATGTCTTCCCGTCCGGTTGGCAGATATCCCACCGCTGCCACCAATTGTTGTGCCGCGCCTCTTTGGTTCGAGGGGTCGGCACTGAGTTCCTTGGATCCGCCGTGAGGAAGGAAGAATAACGTTACCAGATGTTTTTGTTTAACGATAATTTAATAAAGACCCTTTTTTCTTGATACACGAGTTTCGTTGATTTCGCTGCCCTCACTCGCGGGCGTTCACAATAGGTTACATTGGTCGTGCGCGATTAGCCTTACGTTCTAGACTGCCCGCCGCTTCTTGGAAGGGCGGGCTTTTTATTTCTTCGCGTATTACTTCCGCGATGCTGACTTAGCTGTCAGCGCTTTTGCTTCCGGGTGAGCGACCTGGAAGCCGCTTGCGAAACCCGG
>NW_020212923.1:0-11650 GCF_003070985.1 Temnothorax curvispinosus
TGTTCGGGAGTGCTAATGGAACCTCTCTAGCTATAAATATTTCATGTACCTTATACCTTGCATTTTTATGTAACCAGCTCTTAGACTAATATACAATGGGTAACGGGCAAGCAGGCGGGTCCGGTTCTTTTTCTGAGCTCTAATATTTATTTAACAGTCAAAATAAACCGCCATCAAAAACGTCATATCCGATTTGACCCCACAACGGCACATTGTCCGATCTCTGATTAAGGATTTCTATGAATGTATATCGCTTTCTCTTTCTCTCTTATATCCTTTTCTCGCAGTATTTTGAAAAAATCCCCTTATGGCCAGACTCTGATTATAAGGTCTCTAGGTCGCTTAGGGCCAGTCTACAATGGGTGTTGTAAGTGAGTCGTAAGAATTGACCAATCACAGTCCATTATTCTCCTTGCGGTCGAAGAATAATGAACTGTGATTGGCCAATTTTTACGACTTACGACTTACAACACCCATTGTAGACCGGGCCTTAGGCCGGTTCTACGATCAGTCGTATGTCGGAACGTAACCGATGGTCCAATGAGGAAAATTCGTTTTCGAAAAGAAAATTCTCTTATTGGACCATCGGCTGCTTTCCGACTACGACATATGACTAATTGTAGTAACCACTAGAGTCATTGCGGTTGATGTTCGCGCGGTCACAAGAGACGCCGCGTCGGAGGCCGGGGGGAACATCTGTCTGTCTCGCTCTATCCCACTCACAATCTCAAACAGGATTCGCGCGCTGGCCACGGTCGTGAACGGACGTGTGCGGTTTCTCAGCTCGGCTGTAATTTCGTCGTAGTGAGTCTTTTATCGCGGTGTGAGTGCCTCCCGCGTGTGACGGTTAATTTCTCGCCGTCCCTTATCGTGCGCTGCTGACGAATATTCGTCAGCACTCTCTATTAGTCTTACGCGCGTGAATCTAAGGAATCGAATTATCGTGCACGGTAACAGCATAACATGCAAGAGGCCATGGCCTCTTGCGTTAATAAGGGGGGAGGGAATCCGTTGCTGCCTCCCCGTACTTCCTCGCCTTACGATCGTGATTCATCCAATCATGATTATCACCGTTCTCGCAATCATCCAACTTCGCGTACTCGCTTGCGTTCTACGTCGGGTTCGTCGCGCTCGCGATCGAGATCGCGCTCAGTTTCGCGCTCGCGTTCGCACGCCGCCATTAATGCCTCTATCCCCCTCCCTATCCACGAGAATTTCGAAACGACAATAGTTCCGTAATAATAACCGACGGCATGGATGTCGATATCTCGCTCTCGGATTCATCCAATAGTTTAGACCTCGTCCCACCGACGATTTCGTCAGATATGAATCTAACTGCCCGAGATTGTGACGATAGCATAACCTCTGTGTCTACTGCGCAGTCCACTTCCGGTCAAATGCCGAATGATTCTTCCGCCGATGTAAAAAGGAAACGAGCGACAAACGACACTCACGACACCCGTGCAAGTAAGAATAGCAAATCCTCATCAAAAGGTAACAGCAAAAACAGTGCTTCAGACAATAAATCGAATTCGAGCTCGGCCTCGCTCACGACGGCTCGTAAGGTGATTAACTCTCGCTAAGCGTCAACCGACCCAAAACCATACATCGTTTACATACGCGCAATTGATAACGATCCGGATTTGGAATCCGATACCCCCAAGTCTATGAATACGCATCCTCTCTTAATCGGTTGCATCGTGATGCAAATTGTCAAAACCGAATTATTAAAGATTAAGAAAGTCAGTAAAGGTCACGTTCAGGCCATCTTCACGAATGCCGCGGCTGCCAATAGGCTCATCGACGATCAATCGTTGGTCAAATATAACCTCAAAGCGTTTATCCCCTCAGAAACGTCCGAACCGGTATTATAAGAGATATCCCCCAATCAATCTCGATCGAGGACTTGCTCGGCGAAATTGAATCTAATCCTAAATTTAAGTCATTGAAGCTCATAGACTTAACCGCCGTGTCAAAGAGGCAATTCTTTTAAATATGAACCCTCACGCACGGTCTGCGTCAAGTTTGCCGGTCATATCCTCCCGGGATTGGTCGCTATATTTAAGATAAGATATTCGGTCTTTCCATTCGTTCCCAAGGTAAAAATTTACTTCACCTGCTACCGGGCAGGTCATATTGGTAAGTCCTGCAAGAGCAACCCTAGATGTATCTTTTGTGGAAAGGATAAACACGATTCCGACATAGAATGTTCCGATAAACCTGCACAAAATAAATGCATAAATTGCGGCGGGCCTCACCTGCCAAATCATTTGAATGCCCCATAATTGTCCAACTCAAAAAGGCATATACTCTTGCCGCCGCTAAAAACCTGCCTTTTTTTTAAGCAAAAAAAAAAGATTAACGATTCTTCCAAATTTTTCGATAACAGTTCAGATTCAAGATTTGATTTTGTCAACATTCCTAGCCTCCCTTCTCCCAAACGCAACTCAAACTCCTCCCTTTCCTTCCCATATTCCTCCCCCCCTGTCCCCCTCCTTCTCCTCTTACAACAGTTTCTCAGCGCTGCAAAACCTCCAAGACGGTAGCAGTCCCGCCTCCTATTCTAGTGCGCTATCAAAACCCCGCAGCTCGACTTCCTAATCAAGTTCCCCCTCCTCCTTGCGACGCGTTAGTTTCTCGCCCAATCTTTAATAACTCCAAAAACCGCAACAGGTCAAGCTTTTCTTTCCCTCTTATACACCGGAACGAGTTGTTCTTTCCGAACGGCAGATCCAATGTAGAAGATCCTAACTCACCCCCAGTTCCGGATAAGGAACTTATTGCTCCCGAAATACCCTCCGATAACACCATTCACACCTCTAACCCAGACACGTCTTCCCCAGAAACACTCTCTCCTTCGTACAACCAACAGGAAATGTTCTGTCATCTATCTAACATCATAAATGAACTTAGTTATGCGCTGACTTATCTCAGTCCCTTTTTTATGAATCTCCCTACAGGAGGATCTTACGGCTTGTCCTCTTCCTCCTTCCCTGATTCTGCTTCCTCCCCCCCTATTGATGAGAGTTCTACCAATAATCTTTGCGGGCAATAAAATTACTTCCAATCAGCCTCTTGCAGGTCCTACCAATATATTGCAATGGATATGCAGAGGCATGGGTAATAAGTTACCCGAGATTAGGGTTATAGCTCACAAATACGACATAATTTGTTTTCAGGAATCTCTATTAGTTACTGGCAAACCCTTTGATCTGAAGGATTTTAATGTGATTAGGCTTGATGCGGACGCGGCTGGCTCCAGAGAAGTCTGCACCTTCCTTAGAAACTGTTATGCACATTCTCTTTGCGATTTGACGGATCTCGCTGATCCCTCGGTAGAATTAGTTGCGATCACTGTGCCCTTCTTAAATCAAGAACTGTTTGTATGTGTACCGACATACTGGACAAGATACCCCGGTTTCCTTTTTCAATAAGCTCTTCAATTACGCCCAACAGTACAAATTTGTCATCTTTATGGGTGACTTTAATCCCCACCACCCGGACTGGCTGGATAAGAGAACGGACACAATCGGGCGAAACTATTGCGACCGCCATCGCTGATTACAACCTGGCTATTCTCAACGACGGAACCCCTACTTATTATAACCTTTCTAGTAACATCAACTCGGTTATTGATCTGTCGATCGTTTCTGCCAACCTGGCTGCCATCTGCATTTACGATCACGAGCAAAATAGAGATTTGGGAGGCAGTGACCACCTTCCCATTATCATTCGTATAAACAGTCCGATCACCCGTAAACTTAAATTTGCCCATAAACTTAAATTTAATAAGAATTCACTTGCGGATCTATTCTTGCTTCTGAATAAGGAAAGACAGAGTGTGGAGGATGTTGATGTTAGCGATGCACCAAAAGCATACTTTCAACTGATATCCATTATCAAGACTTGCATTGCGTCCGCTCTCCAAGAGAAGAACATATCTCCTTTCAGCTTCTCAGCTAAATGCAAGAAATTCCCGGCTCCATGGTGGAATGACGCGTGCAAGACGGCAATTAACGACCGCAAAATCGCCGCAAAAAATTTCAAGAAGCGTTACTCACTAGAAAACCTGTTGAAATATCAACGTTTTGTCGCCGTTGCAAGACGCATACTTAAACGTGAAAAAACCCGTTGATGGAAAGACCTCTGTGCCACATTCAATGCCAAAACCCCCATCCAACAAGTATGGAGATTCGTCAAGTCTTTTAAAAATCAGAACCAAGCTACTCGTCCCAACTGTGATATTGTCGAGGAGGAGAGACTGACTCAAGCTGCGATGGCAAAGCTATGTCCGCCCTCATGTTCGCCCAGGGATCCTTCGCTGGAGGAAATGCTTGAAGAGGATTCCGACAACGCAGAACAAATCGCCGCCTGGCTGGACGACCCGATCACAAGTGAGGAAATCCATACAGCTCTAAAATCTGCTAAAAAGAAGTCAGCGCCTGGTCTAGATCAACTGGACTATAAATATCCTTGCATCATTTCCTGAGTTCCTTTGGGAAAAGTTTCATGCTGTTTTCAACGGCCTTCTCTGCAGTGGATCCTTTCCGGTAGAATGGTACACGTCGCTCTTAATATTTATACCTAAGCCTGGCGGCAAAGAAGTAAGGCCAATCTCGTTCATTTCCTGCATCCCTAAAATTCTGGAAAAGTGCCTCTATAACCGATTAAGGTCGCACCTCGAGCACAATGACCTGCTCTCTGATGCTCAGCTTGGATTCAGGAACGCTAGATCATGTTTGGATAGTGTCATAGCCTTAACTAATGACATCAAGGCGGGCTTCCTTAAAGGAGCTTACACGGCGGCTGCATTTCTGGACATCGACGGCGCTTTCGACAATGTTCTTACTAACTGCAAAATATTATTGTATGCCGATGACATTGTTATCTACTCAACCGATAAAAATCTCGACAAGGTCATACAAGCCATTAACGAGTCAATACAGAAAATCTCAGCCTTCCTCTCAAGCAAAGGACTTTCGCTCTCGTCGGCCAAGTCTCAAGCAATAATATTCTCACGTAAAAGGACCTTGCCTCTTCCTGACATTGTTATCAACGGTGATTTGAATCAACTATAGTAAAGTAGTAAAATTTTTGGGCATATTCATCGACTCCAAAGCGCATTTCACTCATGTCATAATCAAATGCAGAAAAGCTCTCAACATTATGTCTGCTCTGGTCGGGGGTTTGGTGGGGAGCCCATCCCTAACATCTTATGATGTTATACAAAGGCATCATTAGGAGCAATATAGATTACGGTTGTCAAGTCTTTCAATTGTCTGGTAACCTGACCATTTTTTAAAAACTCTGAAGAATACAATATAAGGCTATTCGTATTGCTTACAGTTACCGGCAATCCACGCCGATAAATGTCTTATTAAATGAGGCCAAGGAGCCTTCTCTGCACCACAGATTTAATTACCTGACTGCTAAACTGGTCCTCAAGAATATTGCGCAGGAGTTTAGTCCGGTTACCATCAGTTTAGACGAGCTGATCCCGCTCACCAGATCTCCTCGCAACTGTGAGAAGGCTTGCAAGATCATCCCCTCGTTCAGGTACTTCCATGCCATCATCGGCAAGACGAGCAAAGTTCATCAAACCGTATCTTTGCCGGTATTCAGCCACAGTTTCCTATCACTGATCCACAATATTCAGTACACACCTTTACTTTTTCATCCGGACATACAAAATGTGAATTCTCTCTTCCTAGAGTGTACGAAAGATTTAAGGAAGGACGCTATCACGTTTTACACGGACGGCTCTAAGGATGATTCGGGATTCGTCAGCGCAGGTATATATTCGCCAGAATTAAAGATCCAGGTCATGCACAAACTGCCAATGGAGACCACCATTTTCTCTGCTGAGGCTTGGGCCTCCTTCAGGCGCTCATCATTATCTGGCAGCAAGACTTCGAAAAGGTTGTAATCTTTTAGGACTCCAAAAGCGTGTTGGAGAACGTTTGCTCGAACGCGGCAAACCAGCAGAATTACATTGTCCCTTGAGTTAAGGAGAAAGCATATCAACTTTCGACCAAAGGCACCAACCTTCGTCTAATTTGGATCCCAGCCCACCGGGGTATTTCTGGTAACGAAATCACAGACAAAACTGCTAAAACCGCCTCGAGAAGAGGCTATGTTCCTGATTTTAAAATTCCGCACTCTGATTTCTATTCAGTTGCTAGGGAAACCCTCCGTAAACGGGTTAGCGAGTATTTACGCTGTTGCGGTTCTTTCAAAGGCATCTATTTTTATAACAATTTTCATACAGGTAAAGACCGTCCTTGGTTTCATAAAAAACCATTTAAGCGTAAAGAAATAATCTTAATTAAAAATATAAGTAGAAAGGGCTATAAGGGTCACAACGCGGATCCAGGTGCGTTTAAATATAAATGTGATTTATTCTTCGATTTACAAAAATCCAAACGTTTCGGCTCCTGTCCGAGCCATCCTCAGTGGTATAATATTAACATCAAAAATATATATTCTCCTTTAACATGGTGAGTTTACTGTTTCAATTTGACAGAAACTTAGTAAGACTAAAAGGTCCAAATCAGTTAGTCTGGAGAAAAAATACATTGCAGTCAAACCGAATAATAAGAAAATAAGGCAAAGAGAATGATCTGTGCAGAGCGATCTGTAAGACGAGATCCCATCGACACGACGCACAACGAATCTCAATTAATAGACTGCGCAGTGGTCACTACAACCTAAATCATAGCCTAGCTAGGAAAAATATAATAGATTCCGGTGTATGCCCTGTTGAAATTATCTTTCCTGGATCTCAGGAGTATGCACTTGTACAGAGCGAAGGAATAACTAGAGGACTGTTGACCGTATTGATCACTTTTATTATAGCGAAAGTAACAATAATAGCAAAAGAACTGAGACTTATAACGGTGTATATAAAATACGTGTGAGAGATGGCGGAAGAATTAGCGGGAAGTACGCGCGGGAAGAAGCACTGAGCGAAAAACAATAGATATGCTACACACATACAATCGCGCCCGCATGGAACACATTATGGCGCTCTTCCATCGACGCTCTGTCGCAAACTTAAAGCTACATACTAATAATAGAAATAAACACGCAGAATTTAATACTTAATATGCCCTTGCGGCAATCTCAAACAAGATATGAATCACGTCATTTTTAATTGCTCTCTGTACTCCGATAAAGCCTCGCGCTTAGTCAGATATATGGAGGAATCTATTCCTCACTCTAGTGACATTCTTCCTTTCTTATGTAATCCTACTCATCATTTCATTCGCCTCCTTCTTGCTGTTTGTAAGTCTATGGACCTTCAGCCTTAAGCGGGGAGCATACACTTCTGCACAACGCATAATGCGTAAGCATAAGAAAATTGATTGGTCCATACACATGTGCATAAGGAAATAGACCAATCAATTTTTTTATGCTTACGCATTATGCGTTGTGCAAAAGTGTGTGCTCCCCGCTTTAACCTCCTTCCCGCGCAGGGAGTGAAGGCCGTAACACTACGTTCGTCCCGGACTTGCGTGTCGTCGCGCGCGGTGGCCGCCGTCCGGTTTACTTTCTTGAAGCTGCGCCGTCCGTGGCCCGCGACATTGACTAGATAAACCGCCTGCGGTTTCTACGACAAGTGGTTCGCCCTGGCCATCTTTGGAGCTGTACAGCTCGAAGGCCATAAAAAGAAGAAGAAGAAGACGATCTGAAACAACTATCTCCGGTTTTCAGGTTATGTTCATCTGCGGACATCGACGATAGCGACGAGTAGTGGCTATGTTAGAAATTAAATGCATCTTCCGCAAGCGACTAGAGTCCCTATATAAGAGTCTGGCCACTGAGGCTATTTTGTAACAAAATGGCGTCTCGCATCTTATACAGGGACTCTTAGAGTCACTCTAGCATCTAGAGTTAAGGACTCAGAGACTGTAGTCGCCAGCCTTAACCTAAAGAAAAAGAAGGAGAAGGGAACTGTAGTCGCATTCTAATTGGTTTCGCCATTTTGTTACAAAAGGTTGTTTGAGTCAATACGCGTGAGTCCACTCAGTGGCCAGACTCTTATATAGGGACTCTACAAGCGACCTACATCCACCACTTAAAATTGAGCGAGTTTCCAGACCTGTGTGTAAGACCGTGGTCGAAGTAGCCCTTTATCGTATTCCGATCAACAGTTTACTAACCGTAAATGACCTTCAAACGGCGGTAAATTCCGCTAAAGCTGATTTCTTCTGCTAAATTTCTTCGCCAGTTAAAAGATCAAATTGCTCATCGATTTAATCTTTTTAATATATAGCACGTTCGTCTGATTCCATGTTAACGCGTACTGATCGGAAACTGCTTTAAATTAAGGAAACAAAACATGTTCATGTTTATAGAAAGAGACTATAATTATTGAACACTGCGCATGCATCTTTATTTTATTTCCTTCTCAAAAGGAAGTAGAAAATTTCAAATATCTGGGATTCACGTTTAATAGGAAAGGTAATTATGCCGAGCATATAAAAGAACTAAATAGGAAAGGAAGGATCACTGCAAATAGGGTTTGTGATTTAGGAGAAAGATTATGCAAAGATGATTTTAATAGGAGATGGGACGCTTTTTAAGTACCTAGTGAAAAGTGTAATGGAATATGGAGCAGAGATATGGGGGTGGAATGAAAAAAAGGAATTGGAAAAAGTCATGATGGATTATGTAAGATGGGTGTTTAGACTAAATTTTTGCACACTAAGGTATGTAATATTAATATGAAACGTACGAGAAAAGAAGCAGAGAGAAAAAAGACGGAAGTTTAGTAAAGGCATGTTGGGATGAAAAGAACATAATGGCTAAAAAGAAAAAGGATTTATATAATTTGGAACGAGAAAGATTTTATAATAACAATAGTTGAAGCTCAGAAGTAATAAAAGAATTAAATAATGAAGATAAAAATACTGAAGGCTTAGTAAGAATAAGGGAACAGGACATTCGAGGGCAAATAATAAACAGTAAAATAGCAGAGGCAAGGTATAATACAAGGTACAAAGAGATAGAGGTGAGAAACGAAACACCCAGTTATTTATTAAAAGAAAACTTGGATAAAGTAAAAACAGGAGATGAGATTAGAGCGATGGTAAAATTAAGGTGCGGCAATTTAGAGGATACAAATAAATATTGGCTGGACGAAGAAGATACGAAGTGTAGATTCTGCAAGATAGGTAGGGACAACTTAGATCATTATATAAGCGAGTGCAATATCACAAGTATGTGGTTTAAGAATCTAGGTAGGAATAACAAAGAAAGATTAGAGAATATACAAATTTAGAATGAAAAAAGGAAAGGTGTTAAATAGATTATGGAAAAGGAGAAAGGAATGCTATAAAAAAAATAGGATAAAGGAAAAGAAAAATAAGGAAGTTGGGAAGGAGTATGAGTAGGAGCAGTAATGGAAACAGCTTTATATATAACGTTGTAAATAACAATGTATTGCGGCTTGTATGTAAAGAAGAAAGATGGATGATGTGTGGATGGATGCGTGTTTTAAGTAAGAAATGTAAACCAAGTCCTTTCTTGGCGTATAGCTGAAATAAAGACGTATATATTTCCTTCTCAAAATATTCAGCATGCGCATATTAATTTTCAGCTTGTCCTTGTAACCTATGTTGAACGTTTCTTTGAGCATGTTTCGAAATGTACTGACAGTATCAAAAATCTATAACATACGCGACGTAAACTATAGATTTTCAATGCCGTCAGTACATTGTTCTTCTTAATTCATAAAATTCAAGTGTTTCGTAGTAGTTGTTATCATATGAATGTTGTTATCCTGACCTCTTCTCTAGTCCTTGAACTTCCATCTCTCGACGCGCATGAGAAGGTGGTGTCGACATAGGTGTCAGTGCGGAGACAGGTGTCATTGTCGGCGTTGAGGCAGACGTGTCGTTGCGCAACGCAGAATCTTTTCGTCTGGACGCGGGGGAAGCCGGTGCTGAGCCGACCGCTCCTGAATTTCTTAGCCAGGAATTCTTGCTACTACTGTTCTCAGCTTCTGTAGGCGAAAGTAATAATCCAGGAGAGAGTAACACGACTGGCACTCGAGCAAACTGTTCCGTTGGTATTCGCATCTGAAAAATGTCGTTACTAAGTTATATTAATATTCAGATAAATTCAAACGTCAAGAAAAAGAACTCAATATAATAGCCTAAAATTAATTAAGTCAAATTCAGCCAGTTTAAATCGTATAGTGCAAGATAAAAATTTACAATATGATATTACTTTTTTTAAATCTAATATGCAATAATTCGCCAAAGCCAAAAGCCTCAAGAAATCAAATTGATAGTTAAAATTTAATTAATGTGACTTTTAATTATTAATTAAAATACAATTTATCTTCAAAAATATAAATGTTTTAAAAATATAAATGTTTTTTGTTTTTCGTTAATTTATAGATACTTCATATAATTGTAGCTATAGCTCAAATTACACATTTATATGTTAATTGTTCTAATTGTAATCGAAATTTATATTAATGTATGCAAAAATCGTATACTAACTTTCGAATAACATTTAACGCAGACGGTCCTCTTGCATAAGCGACAACGTTGTCCCCAAGGACCTAGTAAACCGAAGCGTGTTTTCAGACAGAGAAAACAAACGCGTCTTTTCTCTACATCTTCTTTTACGCGCCCTTCCACGGGAAGAGACTCCAACTCAGCTTTTGTAAGCACGCTACGAATATGCACAATCTCGTCCAACGTTAATGACAGCCTTTCGTCCAATAACATGTCTCCTAGCGTCGCTTTCTGTGAAATGTGATTAAATTTGAATGTATTTATTTATGATTACGTCTTTTGTGTTTCCATCTCATATATTGTACTTTTAAATCGCAAAGATGTAACTTTTAGCTCCTAACTATAATATTCTTATATCAACCCTCGGTTGTCACTCGGGGTCAAAGCGACCCCAGACTTTTTTTTTTAATTTTATTAAAGTAACATATCTCTTAAGAGTACTATGCAAAATTTTAAGCAAAAGACATTGAAAAATGAAAATTGTGATTTTTTTCCAAACACTTTTTTTTTAAGGATTCTTTTTAACATGATGCCATTCAAAAAGTTAATTTTTTATAATGAAAATACATTCTACAAATGTTTAAACTTAATTCTAGAATTTTTTGCGATCCACTTAAACTGTTAGTTTTTGAACAGCAGCTGCTTAAAAATTGGTTGGGGTAAAATTGACCCCGTGTGACAAACGTGTTCAAAAAAAGAGATGTGACAACCGAGGATTAATGTATCATTTTTCTATATTCTTCGCTGCTTTAACTATCTTTTAAAGAACCCCGCCATAATCATATTTTGAGTTTCGGTGAAATTAGCTAAAACTGTGGAAATAAATAGTTTATGTGATGCTGATCAAAAGTCACAAAGGCAATATTCATAAAAATCAACCGTTTTAGATGCTATCATTGCTCAAAAGTCAAAATAAGGTGTTATTTTAATATTATACTATTGTGGGATAGTGGATTTTGGTGAAATTGGCTGAAACTTTGGAAATAGATGATTAATGTGATGCTGATCAAAAGTCATCATAAGCATGATCCCCAAAAATTGGCCTCCATGAGCCATTGCCCTTAATAACTATAGTACAACAGCAACATCACCAGGCCTATTGTGCAACTTGAGGAAGCGCG
>NW_020212924.1:0-251 GCF_003070985.1 Temnothorax curvispinosus
AACGGCTGTCTCTGCGACGGATGGATTTTAACGTATTGAAATCGGGCGTAATTTCCCCGCAAAGGACCATATCGCGTAATCCAAAAATTAATAAATAATCGTTATATCGTGGCTGATGTTGAGGGCTGTCAAGTGTCACAAAGACCATACTAAGGGACGTGGGAAGCGGTTAATATGAAACCATGGCATGAGAAATCAAAGACAGAAGATTTATCGGAAAGCGACTGAAAAATATAGATTGTAATGATAAT
>NW_020212924.1:351-678 GCF_003070985.1 Temnothorax curvispinosus
GAATAAACAGACATATATATATTTTCTCAATGAGATAAGTATATAAGTACATGCTTTTAAAAATATTACTTGCGTTATATTAATGTTTGTGATAAAGACCCTTCTGACCAAAAAATCATTGATACCTAAAAAATCCAAAACGTGCGTCAGAAAACTGTAGGAGTTTTCAAATATATTATCATCTCCGCTGCCGCTGCCACTGTCGCCATCGCCACCATTGTCACCGTCGTCACCGACTCTTGCGCCGGTAGGCACAGACATATTTTGCCTTCCGTCTTTTTGCGGCTTCGGAGCATTTCTCAATCTGTCGCCTCGATTTCTATCGGT
>NW_020212924.1:778-1029 GCF_003070985.1 Temnothorax curvispinosus
AACGGCTGTCTCTGCGACGGATGGATTTTAACGTATTGAAATCGGGCGTAATTTCCCCGCAAAGGACCATATCGCGTAATCCAAAAATTAATAAATAATCGTTATATCGTGGCTGATGTTGAGGGCTGTCAAGTGTCACAAAGACCATACTAAGGGACGTGGGAAGCGGTTAATATGAAACCATGGCATGAGAAATCAAAGACAGAAGATTTATCGGAAAGCGACTGAAAAATATAGATTGTAATGATAAT
>NW_020212925.1:0-361 GCF_003070985.1 Temnothorax curvispinosus
TTTGTTGCAAGGGTAAGGAAAACTGCCACAAAACCTTACCAGTATTCGTACAATAAAACATAAATTTTCTGGGTTATAAGAAACATAAATCATATCGAATATAATAAAATGAATAAGAGAATTAAAATAAACGGATCCTTTCCTTGATATTTGTAACGTCTTTATTTTTCAATAATTATATATGTGAAAATTGATCTTGTATTGTAATTCAACACTTCTGTGAAAGTGAGACGTATCTTGGTTATCTAATCTTGTTACAGTCATAAAGTCAATCAATTACAGTAATAAAGCAGAAACAGTTTTAATTTCTATCAAGAAAAGGAAATCGTTTCAATTTGAACATACAACGCACAATATATAT
>NW_020212925.1:461-5096 GCF_003070985.1 Temnothorax curvispinosus
TATATATATATATATATATATATATATATATATATATATGAAGAAACACCGCAAAATCAGTTTAAAGCAAATAAAGCAATAAAAAATGCATGGAATCAGTGTGTCAATTTAATTGCTCTTAAATAGATATATTTCTAAAAATAATGTTCTTTAATTCGATAGAATTAATTGCACTATTAACGAGCGAGACAATAAAGAAACGTTAGAACTTGTAAGTTCAACAATTCGTAAGAGATGTAAAATTAATAATCCTGGATTGACACACTAATTCTCGTTTCGAAAATTCCAATATCGCTTGCAATAATTTGTATGAAAACATATATAATAGGTTTTGAAAAGGAATGAACGCACGCAAGATTATATATAAAACACATAAATGGAAGATCGTTACTCGAATCGTAAGAAACAATTAATGATACGAATAGATAGTAGAAGAAACGCTTAATATAATCAAACTTTGAGGAACACGAATTAATATGTTATTATTATAGACAGGTATTCAGACACTAATACCAAATCACAGAATACTCACGGTTCAAGAATATTTCAATAGAATGTATCGAAACGCAAACGAAAGTTAATGTATATTATCGCAATGCACGGTAGTCGGATTTAATTGTAAAGCGACGCTTGTACGAAGATACTATCTGAAAGTATTGGTTTATTACACTGTCTTATACGCACGCAAGTTAAAGAATTATTTACATTTTTGTTATTTATAAGAAGAATTGGTTGCAACCGACGAAATGACCAATATTTACAAAAGTTAAATGAGCTCATTGATATTAATTGACTCGAAATAAATTGTGCACAATTCTTTAATAGGAGAGGATGTTTTCCTCTCAACTCGTGAAACTCATTATATCTCCTCAATTGAACAAGGATAACCTTAAGAGAATTAAGGATCCTTTGATCAGGATCCTCCTTGTAACGTTAGATGAAATACTAACGTCTCTACTCAAGTATGAGAAATTCGGTTACCTTGTATTTGAAACTCTTGACATGATTCAACGAGAATATTTACGAATGTTCTCAAAGAAGAAACTATAAGCAGAGGTTGTCCTCAATTCCTCGATGACGTTTCGTCTCCTGCTTGAAAGTCCTACTCGTACGTTTCAAAGAGGCTTCCTTCCTGGTGTCCAAAAAAGTAGCCTGAATATTCCAACAGGGCTCGTATCTTTGATGCGACGACAGTCGCTCAGCTTCGAATCCGCGTCACACACGAGAAAACGATATATTGTATGTTTTACATTGAGAAACGGATCTCGATATTTCCGCGACTCGAATCTAAAGCTCACTGCGAAAATAATGACGCAATTTAATACGTTATTAGAACAGATTACAACAGATGTGTACTGAACGAGGTCTAGAAGACGAATTCTTGCACGCCCGGGCTGCGCGCCCCTCCCAACATGCTTACGCACGCGCGGTAGTCCTACGCCGCTACGCCTGGGACGCAACGCGGCCGGCGCCTATTTCGCGCATTCACACCGGCCTTCTCAGAACGCGCGGCATGAACTATCATATTTCAAAGGCCACAGATGGCCGTACCGACACAATCTCTCTCTCTCTCTCTTTTCCTCAACTTTAAACACATTTGTATTGGTCAATTAATACATTAATAGGATAGCTAACTTTTGTGTACTCATAGCAACAGCCAAGTAAAAAGTGTAAGATTTTCGAATAGGTATAAGTGGACAAATTTCAAATAGAGATAAGCATGAGTCGGTTGGATAACGTTAGCCTGAAAATAAATAAGTAGGAAGTCCGGAAAGGTGAAATAGAGTAGGGAAAAGCCTTCGCGCGTTCCGAAGGAAGGCACGGACGGACGGCAGAGTGATAACGGCAGTAAGATACACAATATCTTACAAAAGTTTTTATTGTATATTCTATTATATATTTTTACTGTTGTGACACAGTTAATAAAAAACGTAAGGTTATGAATAGAAGAGAAAAAATTCGCAAACGCGTCCAGAAACATCGTCTTATTAAATCTGCCTTGAGGAGTATTTCTCAATCTGATCATTCCTCAGGTTTGTAAAACCTTATTTCTTATAGATATTGCTGTATGCATATTTGATAACTGTGTTCTTTAATTCTTATATTTTATTTGTTGGAAATTTAGATGAACTTTCCAATATTGCTAGCACGTCGAGAATTTATAGAGACTCAAGTACTGTGAATGATTCTATTCATGTTGACGCTACTCTACTCCAGTCAATCAATGAAGATGACATTAATAAAAATAAAAATCAGCACGATATTTTTTCTGAAAGCAGTGAAGATGACATTAATGAAAATGAAAATCAGCACGATAATTTTTCAGAAAGCAGTGAAGATGACAACATCAACAACAATATAGCGGAAGATGATCCTGAAGTTAAAGAAATAAGAAATTGGCCAGTTACATATAGTATTTCATTGGCACATATTGACGTTCTTTTAAACATATTACGAAAAAGACTTTTACCTCAACTTCCAAAATGTAGCAAAACATTTTTACATTCTTCAAGAGCTGAATATACTGTGAAAGCGATGAGAAGAGCAAATGATCACGTTGGCGAGTTTGTTTACTTAGGGATTGAAAAAGGTCTTATAAATTGTGTAGATCCTACATAGAGACAATACCATTCTTCTTCAAATGAATGTTGACGGAGCTTCTCCATATAAATCAAGTACTAAACAATTGTGGCCCATACTTTGCAAAATTTTCCATGAACCAGACATATATTTTCCATTTCCTGTAGCAATTTACTACGGAGATACAAAGCCAGATGATGTAAACGAATTTCTGGATGATTTTATTCAAGAAATTAAATCTTTACATAAAAATGGTATTTACATAGATGACAAAAATTATGTTATAATCTTGAAACATATTATTTGTGATATCCCTGCCAGAAAATTCTTGAAACAAATAAAAGGACATGGAGGTTATGCAGCCTGTGAGCGTTGCGAGGTTTATGGGAAAAGTTTAGGATTTCCAAATAAGTGTGTAATATATCCTGATGTCGATTGTTCCAAACAATCAGACGAATTATTCAGAAAGCAGCAACAAAAAGAACATCACATTGGCTATTTACCATTATTACGGATACAACCATCAATCGATATGATTAATATTTTTGTTATAGACTTCATGCATCAATTCTGTCAGGGAATCACTAAGAAGTTCTATGTAATGGATTTACTATTTAACAAGACTGCTGTGAAATTGAGGCCTAATCTTCGACAAAAACTGTTTGAACGTAAACGCATTTGAAAACATATGTGCCTGAAGAATTCCAACGAAAACCTCGGGTTCCTGTTTCAAATATGAAAGCAACAGAACTTTGATTTTTAGCCTTGTATGCTGGTCCTATTGTCTTCAAGGGAATTTTAAATCCTGACCTGTATAATCATTATTTACTTCTTCATGTGACTTTTCGAATTCTATGCACAAAAAATCTTGCACAAAAATACAATGAGAATGCTCAATCTTACTTGAAAACATATTTTCTACAGTTACCAAAATTGTATGGTAAAGGATCTCAGATTCTAAATGCACACTATCTTTTACATATAGCTGATGACGTTAAGATAAATAATTGTAAGGTAAACGTCCCAGTAGCCAACCATGTCCCAGTTCCCAACCACTAAAGGGAATATTCCACTTAATTAAAAGATTTTTCGATAAAAATGAATAAATAACCACTTAATTGAGTTCTACGATTTATAATCTATGCATAGGACAACAGTTAAAATAATCCTTGCGCTCTTTGTAGTAATTTTTTCGAGTTTCTTGAGAGTGCACGCGCCGCCCCGGGAAACGAAGCGCATCTGTAAGCCAGTTTGTTAAGAATTGACGAAGTACAATTGTAACTATTGTCGCCTTCATTTTTTATATATATTGAACAAGTTATAGCTTTTTATATTAAGGAAGATGTAGAGAATGCAAATCTAGGGTCGAAATTTAGTTAGAATTGCCGATAAATTGTTAATTTGCATGGTTGGATACTCGGACGTTTCAACCGTATGGTGTATCAATAGCCAACCAAGTGGCTGGATATTGGTACAACCAGGCGATCGGGTGATGTCCCAATTGCCGGACGCAACGAACACAGCGGCCATAACCTTGATGGAACGATCAGCATTGACGCGCGGCATTGTTTACTAGTGTGCTTAAAGTACGGCATTGTTTACTAGTGTATTTAAAATTACGTTAAACTGAGGCGATTATTCGCAGTATAATATCTAACATTTTACAAATTTGGCTTCGTCGAACGAGTTCGTTATTGCTATTATGTAGTCAGCAGATTGTTTACATTGAAATTTTAGGTTAATCGAGCATTATGCAAAAAGTCTTTCCACGCATATTTCAAGTATGTATCTATTTATGTTACTATAGACGCTGGCATCATGTCGAAAACAGAAAAGTATACAAAATCGTCAATAAAAACTGCTCTGGCTGCAGTAAGAATGGGCGTGCCTCTGAGGACTGCGAGTAAAATGCACAACGTTCCGAGAAGCACTCTCTATAACAAGCACAAACAAGGTGTTTCACAACTCGTCAAGAAGGGACCGTCTAGTATTCTGTCTGCGGAAGAAAAAACCCAGCTTGTCAAGTGGATCTTTCATGTCAGTAAAAAAGGTTTC
>NW_020212926.1:0-259 GCF_003070985.1 Temnothorax curvispinosus
TGTAGCCTATTCAGTAATGTGTCACCCATACCAATTAATAACGTTGCACAATACTCAAAGTGAGGTGCTATGATAGACTTATACACAGTACATCGAGTGTACGCCGATATATCATTTCCTATTCTGTTCAGAAAACTCACTTTTTTCCCTATTTTCTTTAACATATAATCACAGTGATTCTCCCAACGGAGTTTACTATCGATCATTACACCCAGAGAGAGAGAGAGAGAGAGAGAGAGAGAGAGAGAGAGAGAGAGAG
>NW_020212927.1:0-4920 GCF_003070985.1 Temnothorax curvispinosus
GTTCGTAATTTCGCAACGTTGTCGCAAAGACGTGACGGAACTTAGGAAAATGCGACTTCTTCTTCTATCTATGCTGTGGAACGTCCCCTTTCCCAATATCACGCGCGACCGATTTCGCAACGCAAGCATGACTCGATTTATCACGGAACAGAGGGTTCCGCTTGTCGGGGTCTAATATAGGTGCATTCCATCCAACTTCCCAGCCTCGCTGGCGATCGATCTCGCAACGAGACCAGGACGCGACTCCTCGTCGACGACCACCGAGACCGACCTGGAATTCTCGCGATTTCGCGCGCGGTTCTTCTCGGCTGGTCCACGTCGCATCGTTCGTCGCATGACGATACCAGACGATACCGAACGATAAACCCTACGTTATAAAGGTTACGCCAGCAGCGGGACCACTCACCTTAACGAAATGCAGGTTCTCCTTGTCGAGGAGGAACTCCATGGACTTGTGGGGCCGCTGGTGGATGGCGGACGTTGCGGCGGACGCGACGTCGTCGCGGGGGCTCCTGTGCGTAACGCCGACGGGCGACTGGGGTACGTGGAGGGCGTGCTCGGGCCGCGGCCGCGGCGCCGCCGCCGAGGTGTGGTTGAGGTCGAGCAGGCTGCGGGTCTTCTTACCACCGGCGCCGGCGGTGGCAGCGGCGGCGGCGGCGGCGGCGGTGGCAGCGGCGGCGGCGGTGGCGGCGGCGGCAGCGGAGACAGCGGTCGGGCCAGCGGTGTACGTCGTGCCGTTGTAGCTCGTGCTGATCACCGCCTCGTCGAGGTCGGTCTCCAGTAGGCCGACCGGGCGCTCCTGGGCGGCCTGCATCGCGCGGGCCTTCGCCATCTCGATCGCCGCCGGGTTACCAAGGTCCGTGGCGGCGCGTCGGCGCGACGCCGACGCCGACGCCGACGCCGACGCTCGCGTCGACATGCCCAGAGCGGCGACGCGTGGCGGTTGCGGTGGCAGGGGCGGCTTGCTGGACACTGGTGCCCTCCCGTTGCTGCTGCAACAATGAACAGATAGATACTCTTCGAGATAGTCGACTTGATCGGTGGTTGAGGAGGTAAAGGGAAGCTTTAGCGATAACGCGGGTAGTTTGACTTAATACGAACTGCCGATCGGAAATTTCGCCGCGCCACGACCAGGATCGCGAATCTAGGAAGAAGCTGAAGAGCGGAAGAACGGAAGAGCTTGGTACATGATGGGCGAACGAAACCAGTCAGCGAACACGACTGGTCTTGCACAACGTCGCGCGCCACACCGATGTTACGCGGGATAATTGGATATCGGTGGATTACATCAGTTTTATAAGAGTATAACCTTGATATGTGCATTTTGGTGGGGAAGCTCGTGAACTGATGTTACGTGTTGCAATTTTATGATAACTTAACTCATAATGAAAATCTATAAATCTCTGCGGAGTAACGCATTTCGTACATTTCTCACCCCAACTCTCGAATTCCACGCGTGACACAAGAAAATAAAGATCCCTTTTTTATTCATGACTTGTTCGTTCGTCGCAATTAAAGACCGTTTTTTTTCGCGTACTTTACCGCGGCTCTCATGGAGGATAATTGGTTCATTAAACTGACGCATTATCCGACCACGTTAAAAGCAAGTCATGCTGCACGAGGCTCATATATAGCATCACAGTTCAGATTAGTGGTGCCGAACGAGAGCGTTTTTGTTCCGTGAACACGACGCTATTGTGACGCGATAATTGGAAATTGGCGCTCAAGCATATTTTACGCTGTCGCAACATCATCGGCTTTCGATAGCGGACAGTTGGCGGCTGAGTGATGTGCCCTCTTTTTTTTTTGGTCATCCTCTTGACCGAAATCGGGGATATTAACCCCTCGCCTTCGGTATCCCGCTTAATCTAATTATTGCTCCGACGAGGCTGATATATCATTATCTGATTGAAACATCATGAAAGGTTGATACATCGTAGAAAGCTAATCGCAGTAAATTTGCCAACAAGTATATATCCTTAACTTTGTGTTATTAAAATATCAATTTTATAAGGTTGACCGTCGACCACTACTTTTGAAACATTAATCATGAATTAAAGATCGTTGTGATTACAACAACTTTTACACGCGATAAATTACATTCGACTTTCGCTTTTCCACTTCCGATTTATGGAGTCCGGATTCGCGAGAGACAGTGGTCGCTTTATTGAGTCTGCTATACGGCGGACATGCGGCGTACCGATAAAAGCACGACTATATATCTCGGCGAAGGGAGCGACAGTCATTAATGAGACACTTTCTATCCGCCATCCGCCGTGAGTACAGCCTCCTAGATAAGAAGCTGGATACAGCGAGCTACTATTCCGAGCTCCTCGAGATCTCGTTATATTACGAACGAGCACGAGGCTGCGATCTCTGTTGTGAAGCTGTCAGGCGGCTGTAATCTGTTACAGCCGGATGATCTTTGACCGCGAGTTTTACGCGATTACAGAATAATCAGCACCAAGCTCGTTTTAGTATGCCCGTTTAGAAGTATAATTCGATTATGAGTTTGATTAACGAGTTGTTGCGAATTAAGTTCGCCTGGAGTACATTATAAAGTATCTATATACGTGCAATGTGCGAAGAGTGCCCCAGATCCATCGTATCTTTCCTATCCGAAGTGTGACACTTGAGAATTGAGTTACACCATCGAGCCTCATTAATAATAAGAGTTATAATCTTCAGGAGAGCCGAGACGACTCGCGAAGCGAGACGCAAACGAACTTACGATACGGAAGCCTCATTCACACGTGATCCAACGACGCGTTGCAACGCAGTCGTCGGTTTTATTATCGCCGCATAGCGTGAGATCACGTTTATAATCATGTTTATAACGCGGCCCACAACGATGGGGAATCATCGGTTTCTAAAATTAGTATACGACCGATCGTAAAAACAGTGACGGATTTCTGGGCTCCGAGAACGAGCTGAGAACTCGTGCCCCCCCCCGGGCGATATACTTTCCCGATTTCGGCAGATGTCGACGCTTAGCCTGATATCGAAGCCGCAGTAACGATGTCTAATATACGGACAAGTAAACAAAATAAAAGAGTTAGTAACATTCCACGCGAACAGCAGGCAATGACGCTCGAAAAAGAAAATTATACACAAGACGTCGTGCTTTTATCGACATTAATTGGTACTAATAAGATTTGGTATTTCTCGTGAGTTATATTATAAAATAAATTGCAATGAAGCGTCGGGTTTAGCGGAGGTTTAATCCGCGCGAGACGCGGCCTTGCGATACGACGTAATAACCCGTCCCGACGACGACGGAACGCAGCTGGAAGCCGCGCTGGAATGAGCGCGGGAGCGAGCTTAATTGCGCCGTCGTTAAAGAGTCAGCTAAATGGTAGTGTTTGTTGCGTTTTCAAGGCGGCGGAATAAAGGGGAGAGGGCAAATATAGGCGGGCACGGAAAAAAAACCCGGGATAAAGATAAGAGGCGGAACTGGAGAACACTGCTGGTCCTTTTACGCGACGACGAGAAGAAGGGAGCAAAAAGTCCGAGGAGGGGACAGAAACCCTGCGATTAAAAGTCCCGAACGTGACGTTGAACCCGTCTCCGTACGCGACTTCCGGACTCTCTCGAACCGGAATGGAATAAGATTAATATAAGTTGATTCTCTGACCGGCACTATACACCTACACACGTGCAAGGTGTATATTTGCAAGGTGTATATTTAACTGCGGCATGAGACGAGCGAGCGAGCCTCGAGTTTGCGTCGCAACTATAAGTCGAGGTATTTAGGGATAGCGAAATATTTTTGTCATTCTCGTTAAATATTTTGAAAGACTAGAAAATAAAAGAAAAAGATAATTAAAAAACTAAAATAAATTATCAATTCCAGTCATTTTCCGTTTTTTTTTTTCAATTAAAATCATAAAAAAATATTATTTGAAAGTTAAACAAAAAAATAATTAAATATAATTAAATAACGACATAACTCCTGTCGGTTTAATTGCGCGACATATGATAAATTACGAATAAAAAAGTGGTTACATAAGTTAATACCGAGCAGCCGGATGCTGGAAAATTATGAATTTTCTAAAGAAAAATTCACCGACTGGACGTTGCGCGATATTTTGCATACTTTTGCATAACTAACTTCAATTATATATATCCTCGCATCCTCGCCAGAGAAGCTCGACTCGCAGACTCCAGCTCCGCTTGCGAAAACTCGAATGGCGGCGGCATCCTAAATTACATCCCGCAGCTTACGACGATGATTCATCGTCCCTAAACGCGAGCGAACGGGCGTGGGATACCGGCCGCATTCTGTTTAACATCTCGTCAAACAAACCGAGAAACGCAGCCGCCGAAAATCTCCGGCGTAGCGTAAATGAGGTAATCGTTCGTCGAAGTGTGTTACAAGAACGAAGAAATAAAATTCGAAATAGAAGTCCGTTATGCAAGCTCATGAAAAAAAGATGTCATAAATCGAAGATGGTTACACAATCTTTAAATAAATTATAAATAAACATTAACAAATCAATATTACCGAGTTGCAATACTTGAGGAACCGTTGACAGGATGATTATAAATCAATAGATCTTAATTTATGAGTTTATTATAATAGTCATCAATTATTTACGAGGCGAAAGCTACTGACAAAAAATACGTGAAAAGAATTTTCGAGAATTAATCTTAACTTAAACAAATAATTTTTAGAAATATTCTCTACACAATCTAATAAAACGCATAATGTTCGCGTTTTGCGTGCAAATCAGAAGTCAATTGAACGTGCCGACGAAAAGACAGCGAAGCTGTTTCGCGTGTGGAAAATACAAGCCGCTCTCCTCTTTCTTCTCGATGAAACTTTTTCGGCGCAGCACGAATCGAAACGAAAGACGCTGCTTCGGCGAAATCTAACGCGATAAAGCAAATGTTTGTTAAAGCCGAAGGAGGGCAGAGGGA
>NW_020212927.1:5020-19009 GCF_003070985.1 Temnothorax curvispinosus
TAGGCCAATAAAAGTACTCGCGGCTACGCTGGAGAGAAGAAATTACGAGTGATTCTTATCGATTGAAATTATGGTTACCATCCATAAAGAGATCTCTTGGGTGTTTAAAAATTATTGAACTATTTTAATTTTATGATTTCCTCGTTTTCTACAAATAAAAAAATGCGGGCAATGCGTGAAGCTAGAGGGAGACGCACCGAGACGCGGAAGGCAAGAAATATGAAATAAAGGCAGGGTGACGGGAAAGAGGGGTCGTGTTATAAAATGCAATTAGGTCGCATTACGCGAGAATGACGTGGCGAGACGCGGGGTGAGAGTGAAATTTAATTAAGAGAACCGAACTGGTTTCCGTCGCCGCACCGCACCGCTGCTGGGCGCGGAACCGGGCCAGCGCGCTGATTACGGTAAGACAACAGAAATGATGCGGGAATCGTCGGTGTCGTCGGGTAGCGAGCTCTTGTACGAGAGAATGAAATTACATCGATTGGTGAAGTGCGAGCCACTGCAAGCGTGTCTGAAGTCTGAGAGCGGAATTAGACTCGCGGGCCCGACCGAACGAGCATACACAGTCCTCGAGAGAGGAGGAAACGAACGTGTCGACGAGCGATTGCGACAGACGAGCGATGGTGTGGGACGAGATGAAAGTGGAATTAAACAAAACTGTGAATGAAGCGGTTTGCTAACGCTAGCGTGGGACAGCGGTGGAAGCGACGGCATCAAATAAAATTACATCGAGATATATAGAAGAGATTATTTCGAATACCCAATCAAAGTAATTTTCTCGACAAATAAGTTAAGTTGCAAAACCGTGGTAAAAAAGAAAAGATAGTATCGGCGCTATCCGAAGATAGTTCAACGTGAGGCTAATACACATGATCGATAGCGAGACACGTGACTTACAATAAGTTTTCGACGTAAATACTGAACTTCGAGATTGATGTACGATGTACATTCAAAAACTTTAATTACAGATTATTATATCGTGCACATGACGAACGATCGTTTTATATCGTTATTATATCACATAAAAATGCATCATTGCTAATAAAACGATGACAAAACCTCGATAACACGTAAGTTATTCAAGATCTCTCTACATATTTATATACTGCGCAACCAACTTGTTGCTTTCGAATATCCTAGCTCGAGACACGACAAAGTAGCGGTAGTATTCCGCGTCAAGAATATATATTTATCATTATCTCATTATCTCATTATCTCATTTATTGAAAAATAGAATGAGCATAACAGCAATTTGATGAGACACTGCAGCTTTCAGCAATTTTTCAGAAATTAATGTATGCCGTTGTAACCTAACGACATTCCTTTTTCAATGTAAGATAAACAAATATCTAACGGAACGCCTCCACAAGCATATACCAGTTGATTTTACGACTTACCTGACACTGGAGGCGCTTCTCTGAATGTCCACATTGTTCCTCCTGGCGGCCTCCTCGAGAGTAACGACCTCCTGCTGGCGTCTCCTCTCTTCCTCTGGCGGGTGCAACGGTATGATGATATAATCCGGCTCCTTCTTCTTGGCCGTGGCCAGCTGTTGCTCCTCCTGCGTTCTCGTCGTCGGCTCGACGGTCTTCTTGTGCGCCTCCGAGCGCGGCACTTTCGTCCTGCCGCTGAACCTCAGCCTGGAGAACCTCTGCAGAAAGCCGCCCAGACCGCCCTTCTTTCTCTCCTCGCTCTTCATGGCGGCGGAGGACGAGGACGACGGTAGGGAGGTTGAAGATACCGCGTAGGTCCTCGCGGGCTCCCTCTTCGGGGCAACAAACGACGACGATCGTTTCGCGTTCGCGACGCTCGCGTCCGGCTTGTTGATGCTCGGCGCGCGTTGCTGCTCGTCGCCCTGACGTTTGTCGCGATCACCACCGCGATGATTCGTATCAACTGCCGCCACGGCCACCGCGGGCTTCCCACTACTACGTTCACCGAGTGAACCCGTACCGCCGGGTGGGGACTCGGAGCCAACACCGCGGACACTGTGTCCCTCCTCCTCTACCTCCTTCTTTTCCACTGCCTCCATCCTGTCCCTCTTCTCTTCCTCCTTCTCCTCTTCCTTCTTCGTCACCGCTTGCTTCTCGATCACGACCCTCCACAGACACTCGCCGGCGCCTCGATCGTTCGAGCCAGAACTACGAGAATGATCTTCGTGGTCCCGATCCGACGACGCGTTCTCCGAGTTTATTTTCCGTTCTTGAACCCCGCTCTCGTCCGCCTCAGGAGACTTCCGAGGAAGCTGCGCCACGCGTTCCGGATAAAACTCGCCGATAAATGTCTTCTTCGCGTCTCCAGTCTCTTCTTCGTTTCGTTTGATGGGTGATTCCTCGTCGACGTAGGAGGATACCGTCGAGGAATTTTCAAGGACACTTTTCAATGGGATTGACTTCTCTGATTCGATCTTCTCGCGTAAAACGACCCTATTTTCCAAGCAGGATGCTCCTATAGGTTTGGTTTCCAAGCAGGGATAATCTACCTCGTCGTCTAACAACCGTGGATTCAGCGCGCTAGCATCGCCACAGGCTGAAAATGGATCCGAGTTTTTTTTTATCTGACCGAAGAACGAGTCGTTCTGCGGCTCTTTCGGCTTGGAGTCTTCGCTGACGTTCGTGTCAGAGCCCATTTGGCGCATCACGTCGGCGACATTTAGCTTCGAGGAGCGTCCGGATGCAGCTTCCTCTAATTCGTCGCACGCGTCCATTCGCTGGAACGCCGCTCTTGAGCTCTGCAACGCCTTGATGTAGTCGCACTGCTGCGCCAATTCGTAGCTGGCGTTGTTCAGCACCCGTTTCTTCCCGGGGGAGTTAGCACCATCGCGTTCTTCATCGTTATCTTTCAATTTCTTCTGAAAATTTCTCTCGTCCACCTCGAGTTGCTGCGCCAGCTCGTAACTGGCGTTGTTCTTCACTTTTCGACTCTTCACTCGACCGGACGCAGTTCGTTGAATCGTCTCCATCGCCAAAATGGCGGCGTTCGCCACTCCGGAGGCGGCCGCTTCCTCCACCTCGCGCTTAAATTGCTTGATGGCTTCGTCGAGATCGTTCTCCGTCACCATCGCGATGTCCAATACACAGTTGGAGCGATCTTGAGTCTTCACCGTCGACGTAGTTTTCGTTTGTTTGTTGCGCGTCTCGCAACGATCGCTCGCGCGTTCGACCTTCGTTCGTTCTTCGTTTTCCTTCTCGCGTTCCTTCATGTCGCCGTCCATGAGCGCGCCCTGGGCCGGTTGCGTCCTGACCGAGCTGGTCAAGACGACCTTCGTTCCCACTTGCGTTTCATCGTTTTCTTTTAGGATCGTATCTTCTTCTAGCGAGCTCTTCAGAGTCGCGGCCTCGTCGCCGGGCGCGGTCTCCGCCATTTCGTGACCGTTCATCTCGTCGTCGCACGTAGCGGCGACGCCGCAGAGATTCAAGTCCACCGGCACGCTGGCCACCCGCGTGTAATTCTCGAAGAGAGAAGATGTCGACACGTAGGAGGTCGTCCTCGAGGTGCGAAGACGAGACGGCGAGGTGCAGCGTGCTGACTCCTCGACACCGTCAAGCAGACTGGGCGCGCTCTGCGACTTGTCCGTGAATCTAAAATTAAAGTGCTCCTCGTCGCTCCACCCTTGGTGTTGTTGTTGGCGGCGGTGGTGGTGGTGATGGTAATCGTGTTGATCGTACTGCTGCTGTTGGTACTGCTGCTGCTGGTGCTCCGAATTCTGCTGCTGCTGCTGCTGCTGCTGCTGCGGATGCTGATGATGATGATGATGGTGGTGGTGATGATGATGCTCCACACCGCTACCGGCTATATTTAACCTAGCCGTCTTCTGGCCGGACTTGAGTTCCAAAAGCGCGTCCCTCTTCGTCTCCACGCCGATCTCCCGCAAGTCGATCGTGTTCCGATAGTCCAAGGACGTCGCGTACTTGCCGGACTCGCCGAACAGCAGCCGATCCTCGAAACCGGTCGTCAACCGGGAATCCGCGTTCGTTCGGCTTCGTTCGTACTCTTCGAAATCGTACTCGTCATCCTCCTCTTCTTCGTCGTCGTCATCGTCGTCGTCTTCATATTCCTCGTCCTCGTGCCAGAAATCTCTGTTTCGTGTAAATGGACATGATCGAAATATTGAAGAATCTATCTTTCGTTCAGTACAAATGACGAGATATCGGGATTCAGTATAAATATTGAAATTTATATTTGAAATTTTACGCTTGTAATATGAGTCCCTGTATTAAAATCGAGCTGCATTCTTGAGGGATGCGTGAATGCAAAACACTGCGCACTTAAGAACCAAACGGCGGTGATCTGGCGATTCGGTAACGCGCTTATGTTTTAAACGTTTATAATATCGGCAGTAAAGTCAAGGTGGTCTTCCTCAGGGTCGCGATTGCATTTAACTTGGCCGTAAAATGATCGTCATCGGAGGGGATTTCGGCGTACGAGTGCCAAGAAAATTAAGAAGCGTTCAACACTCAGCACGAACGGGTGTTGAACGCACAAACGCACGTATGTACATTGTTTAATTCTTTCTTGATGTTTTCTGATTATTTGAAATATAAAAAACTGCTTAATTTGACGGATATGCAATCTTTTCAATAATTAACTTGTCGAGAAAAATATATTAACTATATTAGTTATAAATTTATTTTAATATCTTGTTTAAAGAGTTTAAAATTTAAATTCTATTTTATGATAGATTCAAAGAAAAAAACTTGGAAAGATAGAATAAAATTGATATAAAACAAATATTTTGCCGATAAAGGAATATGAAAATGTTTGTCTTATGGATGCCCGCGATACGCAGAAATGCACTTACCGCCAGTCCTCGCAAACTAATTCGGGAAACAATCCATGATTACAATAGTCATGTATCTCTATTCTAGCAGCGCGTGTAAAAATAGCCGGGCGTGTTAAACGACGCGTGTGCACGTATGCCAAGAATAACAAACAAAAACCTTGGTAGCGTCTGTCGGAATTGCGGGTGGACTAACTGCGTTACGTTTAGAATGATTGTACACACGAACAGGGAAAATTCCTCGAATAACGTAAGGAATAATGTATCGAAACTTCAATAAGAAACATGTACTGTCCTGTTATCAATTGTACTCTCGTTGAACCTATTAAAAATTAGGAATAATCGCGATAAACCGCAATATATTTTTAAAGATTCAAATAGAGATTTTCCAACGTGCAAGATTCTTTATTTGTTAGTCATTCTAAAGAGTCCAGGTTTAACATAAAGAACAGTGTAATTTACCTTGGACGCTGGTTGTTTTTCCTAATATTCGACAGATCAGCACCCCTCTTCAGGTACAAAGGCGCGAAACCGTTCGACATGGACGCCTGGCCGAAACCCTCGTCCTTCTGGCACGTGTCCAGGCTCTCGAAGCTGCGGTAGGGCCTGATCCTCGGGAAATGGTCCGCCAGGGTGCTGGCAAAACCGTTCGGTAGCAGCCTGTCGTAGTCCTGCTCCAAGCTATCGGGCGAGTCATTCTCCGGATGGGAGGCGTTCGACCGATTGGAATACTCCAGGGAATCGAAACTATAGCTGGAAGGTGACAGGGTCGCGCAGGTCCTCTCCAAGGATTCGAACTGCAGCAGCGAGCTCGATCTGGAGGAGGCGGTGGACCTGGAGGACCTCGGCGACGCCGGGTACTCGTCGTAGGCCGTTACTTGCTGATGATGATGATGGTGGTGGTGATGATGATCGGCGCCATGGTCGCGACGGCGTCGCTTCTTCGGCACCACCGAGTTGCAATCGCTGCCGCTGCCGTCCAGCCGCTCGTCTTCCGAGAACAAGACGACGCGATGAGGATGACGACGCTGACGATAGCGGGAGGCACGCGAGGACTCGAGAGAGTAAAAGCGAGACGGGCAAGCGAGCGCGCGCACGGCCTAAACCTACTTTACTCGGAATCCAGATCTCGCATGTTGCTTTTAATTCCGCGAATCTCGTTAGGATAGCTAGAGGTGGAATCCGATGCTTGACGACCCACTTCGTAAAATCGAGTCACGGAAGTGATCCAATCTAATGGTCGCCACTTTCGCCCCATACACTCACACACGCATATACACGCACACGTCCGTCAGGAAGTCACGGTTCATTCAACCGGAAGCAGTGCTTACGGCATTACGCCCTGGTCACCATCGGTTGTCAACCAGGTCGTAATTGTCGCGTGCGATACGTAATCGAACCGCATCGATTATCGTCAATCCAAGTGTTACGTTCATGTGCGATTACGTCGTCTTGATGTACACGAGGAGCATCGCTACTTACAATTTCGCGTTAAATCTTGCCGAAATGCGGAATTTAATCACCTATTATGTAAACTATTTTCAGTTAAAATAATAAATATTTGAATTACTTAGATTTTTACGCTTTTTGTAGTTATTATTTTATATTCTTTGTATTATTTCACAGTTTTATATAAAGTGATTTTTATTATATATTAATTTATTAATAAATGTCTATGTGCGTATTTAATTGTAATATCTATATTAAAAATTTTTAAATTACGTTTTTGATAAGAGCCATGTAATCAAACGATCTTTTGAAGCATATACGAGTATCCGTTCACAGTTTGACCTTTATAACTCCTCGATTAAGGAATACATAAGTTAGATACATATCCCATACACTTCGATCGAGCGTGATACGTTCCTCGGCAAACAGTTATACTGGAAGGAATATTGCATCGGCAGCAAAAGGTCGTGCGCGTGCTGGGAAATAATTCCGCTGGTTATATTTGTCGTTTCATCGAATTCCAACAGTCTACATCTTAGAAAGGCTTAGAAAGACTAAAAAAATATATAGACAGACCTTCGTTTTTTTTTTAAACTGTTAAGCTGTAATTCGAGATCGAGAATTTATTTGTCCATTTTCTGCATTGATTTCAAGTGAAAGTCATGTAAACGTTCTTAAACACGAGATATCCATTGTAGTAAGAGAAATATACACGCAGTGCCCCTACGCACTGCAACCATGTAGCTGAGTGTTACAACGGCTGCGTGTTCAAAGGCGCGCATTCAAGAGCACGTGGGTGGGGACTATTGACTTACAATCCATAGATCTTTTGTTTAAACTAGCTTAAGATAAATTACGCTAATAATAACTCAAAGTTAGAAAATCTCAAGATAACGTCGATTTCATGCAGCAAAAGAATGATGGTAAAATTTTCGAATGTAATATAATCTATAAGACTTGTCATATTTTTTGTTCTAAAAATTCATTTTATAGCCTTTTCGCTGCACAGATTCCCGCTTTTGCCAGTAATACATATTAAACTGCGATTCACGTTGCTTCGTGCAATTCAGATTTTTCGAAAAAGCAAGGCGTAAGGATAAAAATTAGATTTTATACTCGAGTGTGATCGACCTCCCCGATTTTGATGGCGTAAGCGCGAGTAATCGTGCGCCGAATAATCGCATGTCCGACGTAATTCCCGGTTCGCTAATGAGCTGGAAGATTAGGCTGCCGGGAGGAAAGAGAAAGTAGAACGACCGCGCGCGTAAACAATGTCTAACTCCCGCGATCTTCGCCCCGAGCGATGAACGGGATTTCACAAGATCGTCCTCGACGTGCACAACTTTTCCGTGTAACGTCGATCAAATGATATCGCAACTGTATTACCGATGTGCGTATATCTGTTAATAATTGGAGTTTTTACCTGCTGATCTCTGCTTCGTTTTGATATGGATGACGCTCTCGGTCTCCGAATCGGACCCCAACCAATATGTCGTTCCGCTGCGATCGGAGTCGCTCTGGAGATCGTCGGATGTCTCCTCCAGAATCGTTTCCAGAAAATCAATTTGTTGCACTAGCACCGTATCTGTAAAATAAGGTGTTGCTGTCACATTAGCATAAGCACTAATTAATAAATTAATATTTGCGTCATGTTCAATAAAAAACTTTAATAAAAAAGAAAGATTGAGAAGTTTGATGTAATAACAAAATTAATTTGTATAATCTATGTTTCTATTTATAGTAATAAAATTTACTGTATCATATTTGATAAGTATATAGTTTTTACTTAATTAAATTTAATTATATATTTGTAACTCCTTACATGTACTTTAGCAATTACATTGCGCGGATTATATAGGTTTATGGTTTATGTTTCACGCGCTATATATATACGTATTTTCTGCACGCATGTTGTTGTTTCACGTCGATCGAATTCAACGAAGCGTAAAAATGTAAACTCCTCATTTGTGCCTCGTCACTTTTCCGCCGTCAAAAGTGTGGCAGCTGCTTGCCCGCAGAGTGCAAGCGAAATTCTTAACGAGAGGTCGTGACTCATTCGTTATCGACGAGCGCAACCATTATGTTGGAAGATAACGTAACTGGAAGGTCGTCTACCTCTTATGCTTTCGCCGTCGATCAAAGCCGGTTCGAGACATTTCGGGACTGTACGTATATGCACGTTTCGGAGAACTATCATCATTTCTTCCAGCACGCGGGGTCGATTTTTTTTTAGAATTCCGATATATCGCACTCCTTGAAGCTTTCTTATTAAATAGTTACTGATCTAATATGATTAAATTTAATTAATGAAATGTTACTAAAAATATTTAGAAATATTAATGAATATTATTAAAAATAATTAAATTAAATTCCTATTTTATCTACAGAGTGAAACGTGTTTTGTCTAACAATAGCAAGGTAGAAAATACATCCTACGACAAACATTAAGGCGAGTTCAATGAGTTAAGAATCGTTAATCAGCCACCTTCGAAAAGCGACGTACGTACGAATGTAGGAACGTAAAGTGTCTATACGTTCCTGCCTTCTTCGTCATCGTGCGATGAATGATGGCGTGAACAGTTAGACGCTGCTGGGAACGGGACGTTGCATAGTTGCACGGCGTATAGCGATAGAATACATTCGGTGCGCTCTAGCCGCGAGCGATCGCTCGCTCTCTCGTGGAAAAGTCAAATCGCTATCTCACCCTTTCATCTTACTGAAATAGTATTGCGTAACGTTACGCGTACGCGGTTGTAACATTTGCATCGTGCCTTCTGACGCTCGCGTCACGCGATTCCGCAATTAAAAGAGGAACGACGTACCTATCCGAATACACATATTTCCGCTCCGTTTCTTCCGGCCGATTTCTGGAAACGAGACGCGATGGAGCGCACGATTTGCCGAGTGTGCTCGCCCATCGCGAAAGAACAAGGCAATCGTTGCGAAGCGAATAGTCGAATAGGCGAGGACCGAGGTCGAGGCTTTCCCGCGAGGTCGTATTGTAATTTTCCACAAGTGGGCGGCGATAACGCTATCGAAATAAACTTTGCACATCTGCATCGGGCACGCTTGAATGCAATCCGGCGAACTGACAGAGTCGACGTGAGAAATGATGAATGGCGTGAAAAGAGTTGGAGTATATACGAGAAAACCTCCTCGAAACCAGTTGTCACGGGTCAAACCGGGTGTCTCTTTTTATATCTATACTTCATTACACTTAATTATAGTATCGTTACGTTTTTGCACGCGAACAGTCTCGATGAAAAATATAAATGACCGAGAGGCACTTGAAAGATCAATAGAAAACATTAATCATCGTATAGTTTGCGGTTAAAGAAGACATACAGCTTGATTGCAGCACGCTCTGAATCGACCAATTAATCCCAATAATTATAAAGCCGGTTGTGCGAGTGACGCAACGAAGCGTCCGCGCGCGTGTATGGATGCACCTGATTTCCGCCACACCCTGGACCGTCGGAACAGACACGCTCGGTGAGAAATATTGCACGCGAAAAATTGCGTTTGCCTGTTAATTAAGATTAGACTAATTGTCGACGAAGTCGTTGAGCAATTTAGAAAAACAATTTCATTTGTCCTATCGGATAGAATTAGTTAAATTTAGAGAAAGACGACGCGTCCACGTAAAGTTCGTGAAGTTCGGTTATCGGTATCGCGCGCGCTTGCTGTCTTCTTCCATCGCAAACGTTAGATACGGAATTAAGATCACGCGTACCGATACGTCATTAAATGGAAGTGTTTTTAACCACGAGGCCGGACCTCGTAGCGATTGCGAGAACGGGTCGTCAACAGGCCGCTGAAACGCAATTTGTCTTGCACGAGTGCGGAGGCACGCACCAGTATGCAACATCATGGCGGAGCCACCTGTTGCAGTCGCCTGCCTGTTGCCGTTCCATGACTAACGGACGAGAATAAACCGCCGTATAGCTTACATAAAAATAATCAGCCGGAGACTAGCGTCTTTCTAGAGGCCTTCTAGCGGATATAGCGATATCTATGATGCATAAACCCGAAGGGGAAGATCTTTCCGGCTTATTTCCAACTCGGTACCAAAGCACGGTTCAGGGTTTTCCGAATTCTTTCTTGGTCGAGAGCCAGAATAACGTATACAGCTAACGAAAGAAAAACTATGAGCTAACTTGAAACATTAAATTATATCAAAATTGATAATACGATGCATTCTCTGCGTAACAGAGTGCTCATTTTATTACGAATAATATTTTATGGTACACTAATTTTTCAAGTGTATTTTACTTTCTATCTTAGAGATATAAGACTTTCTTTATTCCAAACCGGTCTCTCGAAGCGAATGATAAACTAACCAGAGCGGATAACTTTTCTCTCGCGCAGTTATACTCGACTCGCTCACTCTCCATTTCTTACCTCGTGTGATTCGTTAGTTCGCCTCGCTTCCTAATCGATCCACGTTAATTCACGTGACAAGAAAGTTAAGCTACTTTTTCCCACGGCGTATCGATCAGTCATTGTTATTGTTGTCAGATCTAATTACAGAACACTCGAATTATAGAGCACATTCGAATCAATCACTCAAACTTCTCAGAGCCCTTAAGGTAAATGTATACCAATACTATACCAATGCCTGCAATGGACACGTAATACCTATGTCTGGATACCTTTATCATTTTATATAGTTTTTAAATAGTATAATGCGAATTAAAATAAAAAAATCAAAGATAAACATATTTTTCTTGTATTATATTTTTATCTTTGATTTTATTTTAATTTAAAAACTAAAATGATAAAGGTGTCGTTAAAAGAAAATCTCTTTAGGAAATTCAGCATTAAAAATGCGTTTGAGAAAAAACGCGGTATAGATCAGAATCATTATTTATAAACGCGCAAAAGATAACGGAGATCATTTTACTGTCGATTATTATGATCATTGCTGCCGATTGCCACGTTTTCCACGCTCGCAATTTCAACGCTCGAGCCTTGATCGAACCTTGATCGCGAGAATAACCGGTCGGCATTGGTCGCGGCATTACTTATGTACGGAAGGAAAATTTTTGCATCGTCCGCAATGACTTCTCGGAGTCTTCTCAGACTCCGTTGCCGCCTCGTCTACTACGCTCTAGATATTGACGGCGAGGCCGATATCATTATCGCGATTTCCAGCGGCTTAGAAAACGGATCGGCTTTGCATACAGATCGCCCGTTAATGACATGCTGCTTTCTACTTAAACGTGGGTGAGAGGGACGTTAGAAAAACCGTGAGCGTCCCCGGACTTCCGTAGATGTGCAGCTCACATGATCGCATCGTCGATCCTTTATGTCGATATCGAATTCAATTACAATCTAATATACATATAATATGTTTTTTAAAGTGTCGCATTGCGTAATTGATATTTCTTATGATTAACAAAATAAGATTTGATGTATATAAACGTACTCTTACATCAATATTCAGAAATCTTATTTGCTACAAAATGTTTTAAATCTTCCCGGTCTTATATATAGATTCTTTCAACGCATGCTGTATACGCATCGTAAAACATTTCCTTTCCCAAGCTACACGAACATGATTTCGAATTGAAAGGGTTAATCGCTTAGCGTGACAAGCCGCGAATGGCGACCTAGATCACCATAATCGCAGTTAGATTTGCGTCAAAGAGTGATCTAACAGTATCCCGAGCTGTTGTTCTACGCCCGCTCGGGAATTCATACGCAGCAGAGAGAAGGAGGAGGAGAAACCGATCGTTTCTTTTCCGCGTTCAGGATTCCCGAAGAGATTATCATTTCTGCTCACCGAGGCAACTAATTGCAATTTACAAATATAAATATGAACGTGATAACGAGGCGCGATGGATGGTTAAGAAACATTAAATTAAAATAAATTACCTAAACATATGTTAATTAATACGAGTGAAATTTATTACTATTGAGATCCGCTCGTAAATGTCAAAACTAAAATGCCATATGCCTAAAATGTCGAATATTATACTAAATGTCGAATTGTACGTGTTAGGATACTGAACGTTAGATGTTAAGCATGAAAAGAGAGTGCATACGCGTGTAAAGAAAGAACGGGAAGCGAGTGGGAACGCACGAACGTTAATGTACGAACCATTAGCCCGTAGATCCTCCAAGTGCGCCGGCTGAAACTGGGAGTGATGCTGCAGCTGGAAGCCGTAGGCCGGAAGCCAGGGATTCGGTCCGTTCACCAGGTCCATGTCGGCGCCGGACTCGACGCAATCGAGGGTCAAGGCCGCCGTCGTCGGGTCCTCCTCCTCCTCCTCATCCGCGACGGAAATGACCGCGGGGACGACGGCGACGCTCGTCGGTGTCAGCGTCGCCGTCGCGCTCGAATCGTTCCCGCTCATCGTCGCACGACGACGACGGCGACGACGGTCCCTCGCCGATCCGTCGTCCACGATCGGCACCGACGATCGTTAGCCGCTCCGACGAACTGTGAACCCCCTTCCCGCCTCACCTTCATATCCCACTGCTACGAGTGCGGCACCGGAAGCCGCGCCGCTTCTTCCCGACCGGGGGTACGGCGTGCCGACCGACGACCGACCGCGGTGTCAGATTCGGCACGATTTCGGCATGATCCAGATACGGACGTTGAACCCTCTTCCCTTCGGCCTTGCACGCACTTGGGGCGACTGAAACGCAAACGGGACCGATTGGCTTAATCGAGAGATTAAGTCTATTTTTAGATTTTTCAGAAATATATATCGTGGGGAGCAAGCAAGCAAGTTGGTCATATCGTTCATTTTGCCGACTCTTCGAGAAATTTGGAATAAATCTTTTCTTCGTAAGCATTAATTCCTGGAATTGTTTTTTGTATTAGGATATTCTTGGATCTGACTTGGTCTTTCGAGACTTCGCGATGCCTTCCCGTACGAATTCCTTGGCCTTCGAACTTTCGAGAGATTTAAGATCTCAGGATTTATAAGATCCATCTGAGGAACGCCGAGACCTCCGCGACGTCTAAGAATGTTAAGACTTCTACATCCTTGACTTCCTTGAACCCCGGGGCCCCTCAAACTTTCTCCGATGGAACTCTCCGGACGGGGGGGGGGGGGGGGGGGACACGAACGAGGAGGAATTCGCGATGGAATTTCGTTCGCGATTCATCGACCGGGAGGAATCGCGAGTACTCCGAGCGAGTACTCGGGAGATGAAAGGGAGATACGCGGCGCGATAGGGGCACACCTTAACGAGCGTGTGTACCCCGAGCGGGCGTTAAATATTGCCGCGAGCCGCGGATTTACATGACACGTCGGCGAAGGGGGAATCCCCCACCCACGCAGGTGGGAGTTACGTTTGTGTGTAATTGGATAAAGATCGGCTCGGGGTCGTCGCCCTTGCCTTCCCTACTCTGCCGTCGACCCTTTCCTCGCGCGATTCCACGGGCCGGCAGAAATTTTATTACCGCTGTATTTCTTTCGTTGAGGCAGACCGAACGGCTTAAGGCCGATGCACATACGGCGCGCTCTCGATGATCTTCCCCGATAAATCATCACAAAGGAATGCCGGGTGGTAAAGGGCTCGAGAAATACGCAGAAGAAGAAAATCGGGACTACAAATTGCCGCTAAGACTAAAAATTAAAAAAAAAATTAATCTCGATTATGGATTTAACTATGTAAATTTACTGTTTCAAAAAAGAGCTGTGTTTTAAACCGACAAAAAAATTGGCACGTGCAGTTTACTGAGTTTAGAAAAAATATACAAAGTTCGCACAATATTATTATTAGACTACCAAGATCCAGTC
>NW_020212928.1:0-4175 GCF_003070985.1 Temnothorax curvispinosus
TCTCGGAATACGGTAGGCGGAATTTAAACGCGAGAATCTGAATGGAACTGAAAGTCTGCCAGATTTGAACTCGGCTAAGTGAGAAAAATTATTTTTCTCGGTAGACTGGGTAGATTACGTTATAGATTATAAGGTTTCACGTTGACACTCGACGCTCATTTTCAGCGAGCAAAAATCTTCAAGTGGTTTTGCTTTGACTCTGGTTTCCCTTCAATACACGAATAAATCTTGAAACCTTTTACTAAAGATTTCTGTGGAGGGGAACAATTGATGAGTCTATTTTTTGATAGCGTCATAGAAATGGAGAATTGAATTTGTTCAATATCCAGCGTTGTGTCGCTGAATCGTCGTTGATCGTTCCGGTACAATCAAAAATAAACTTTGAAGTACGTAAAATATTAATTACTTTCAAGTAGTAATATTTTACAAATACCTATACATATATGAACAAAAAATATTATTTCCGAAGATTTTTGCTCGCTGAAAATGAGCGTCGAGCGTCAACGTCAAAAGGCACCTATACAGACAGAATGAGAGAGGAAAGGATTTTAAACGTTCTCTCGTTCCGCGATATCGAGTATTTGCAATTTATTTCGGCGCGCCGTATATTCTGGATAATATTATTCGTATCGTCTGGTTATACCGATAGATTGTCACACAGAAGTCGCGAGTTAGTAAACTATTCCGGTCGGTGTTTATTATTTATATATACAGAGAGAGAGAGAGAGAAAGGGAGAGAGAAGCGTGAGTGCAACGCGGTTGCAGAATTCACGCGGCTGCAACGCAAAATTCGTCGAGCAAGTGCGTAAGCCGTCGATCGCTACGTAATACGATTTGCCCAAACAGTGGTCCAGCTACTGTTTATTTATCGTTCCGTGCCCACCGCGGCATGACTCACCGACGTATAACCCGTTATTTGGCTCAGACGCGGATAAATTGCGCGAAAATCGCAAAATCATCTTCGCCGCGGTCAATTTCTGCGCGATCCCGTCGCAACGATTTTCCGCTCGTCGAAGCGACGACGGATCCTCTCCGTCGTCGCGATTGTCGTTCCACGTGAGACAAACGGCCGCGATCCTACGTCATTGTCAGGACGACGATTTTAGAACTGGCAACGAACTCTCTTCGAGCGCAGAAACGACGGCCGGCAGCGTAAATCCGATGAACGAGCCGCGTCGTCCGCGATCGGAACTTCCGATGAACGTATACGCGTTCGCATTTGTGATTTGCGTTTTCCTGTTGCTGTCGCATGTCGCGCGATCTTCGTTAAATTGATGCTGTAAAAAAATTATGTTTCAAGAAATAGAAATTTGAGAACTTCCGATGACTCGCGAAAAGCTCGTGAGAACGTCAAATCTTTCGCGTTGTTACAAAGAAGTGTCTCTGAAAATGAAAACCTCTAATTAAGAAATACTTCGCTTACCCTGTTAAATTTTAAAGGATGAAATTGAAACCAGTACCTTAAATCAAATAACATTTCGTTATTTTTAACTACCATGTGTACTGAAATTTATTATCTTAACCCAAAATAGTATATTGTTTTAACTCCATTAGTTTAATTAACGATATATTGAGTAGGAGCAGTGGTGATTTATAGGAATGGTAAAAAATGTCCCAAATTGAGTACAATTTGGCACTACGAATTTAACAGTGTAGGAAGAATAAACTTCGCGTGGCGAAAATCGACTAAGAAAGAGGAAGACATTGACACCGACGACGTATATTGATTATAATGACTGTTGAAAAGCAAGGCTCAAAGCGTTAAAATGTGACCGACAACTGTCTGCATACCGAAGGGAATTGCAAAATTCTTGGCTTAAGCTCGAATGTCACTTCAACAGCGTGTTCCGCCGAATTAACGAAAGGACTCGTTAAGCGTGAATTATGTGAGCCCGATGGTGTTAAACGAACTGGGACTTTCCGGGTAAACAAAGAGGGAAGGCATTGCGAATGATAATAGCGAAAAATTAGGCGGCAAAGCGATTTTTATGTGAAATAGATCGCGATGGAACAAATTCCGCGGATGCCATATTGCACGCGCATTTGCGATCGCGTCGTAAACTCTACGATTGCTATATCCGCTTGTCTAAACGCGATTAGCGGTCGCGCAAAGCTGCTACCGCGTATTCCACATTTAAACGAGAAACGGAGCTTCGTTAAAGCGAAGCGACTAAATTGCAAGTCCACTTTGTCGCGGACGGCACGTGACGGCATAAATTTCACCGGCGATCTGCTTTCGTGAAAGCGACGATATGTTTCCCTCCGTCTTGATGAAGACGCTCGCTTTCCGAACACCCTGTTGCAACACGACCGAAGAAATTTAATCCGTGCGCCGCGGCTAATTTTGAATTATTGCGAGTTCTGCCAACCGCAAACTCTCCCTTTGCATATATTTTTACCATCAAATTTGGAAATAATGGACAATGTAAAATGCATCGCCAAACGTTGCATAAACGAAAAATTGTATACGCAGGAAAATGCTCTTCGCACACATGCTTCCTTCTTTTTAAAGATAAACACTTTATGACGTTGTGATTTTGAACGCAAATAATTGTCATCTGTTTCTTTCTATTAAGTATTTAATTTAAATGTTTAGTTTAATGTTATGTGAAAAACCTTGGACTCTAATGTTTCCGGATTCAGTCACTCGGCCAAGGCGATCGAGCAATAATTTCCCGCGAGTAATCCACGATTCTTCGATGATCATCGTTCACGGAACGGACGATCATCGAAGTCTCGTTTCGACCTCGGTGCTATTTTAAAAGTACGTCAGCGCAACTCCTCAGATCGTTCTATCCTGCAGAAACGGCATCAGAGGCAACGATTTATCGAACAAGTGGCTGGAAATCGTGAATGCGCTACTTTTAAGTCGCGGATGCTGGCGCCGAGTCGCGTCTCTCGCTTTATAAATACAGGAGGAAATCAATGGGTGTTTTCACGTTATGAAATCCCACCGACTTCCGGGCCAACGTTGAATTAGTATACGGGGAACACTTGGGCGAATGAGAGTAAACATAATATAACGACGGACAGGTGAATACGGCGGAATAGTGTCGACGAAACGGAATGTCGCGAACGGAAAACGCGAATGGACGTTTGCGGGACTAAAACGATTAAGAATTTCGAATTTCACGACCCGAGCTTAATTGAATGTACGCACGTTTATTTGACGCTAACGTTTAACGACAACTAGGACAAGGGACGACGGCGTCTCGCTCGGCGTGACTCGCCCCGACGACGCATTATAGGAACCAAAGAGACGTTTTAACCGGCGCGCTGAAGGCAAGCGTAAAGTGAACGAATAAGCAGACGAGTTAGACGAGTTTCTCAGTGGCAGCTGTCGCGCATAACGTTAGCGAAAACGTCAGCAAATCATTCGGGGTCGTAAAACGGAACGGAAATCAATTTGAGCACCGCGCGCGCGGCGACGAAGTACGGGGACATTTTGTTGCTGCAATTAACACTCGAGGCTTTGAAGCATTTTTTTGCTGGATTAAATTTACGCGAGCAAGTTTTCAACTGGGCTAAGTACTCTCGAGCGTATTAGACGACGACATAAATTTGTTTGATATTTATGTATACTAAGTTAATATGATTATGTCAATTTAATGTACGAAATTTATCTAAAATTATTATTGGGGGATTTAAAGCGACTGAATATCCTAGTCTTCGATAAATTTTAGTATTATCTATATTAAAAGCTTTTTTAGCTCACTCTCTCATTGAATTTCTTGAAAGAAAAAATCTCCAAGTAGCCAAAAAACCTATCATTAACTTTAAACTTAAGAACGAGACTTATGTATGGTAAATTCATTAGAATGACATATTTTTGAACGTCGAATGCTTGTTGCTAAATCCATCCGCGTCTTGTTCACGAACGGCTGACGAAAAGCAGAGACAGCTCGAAAGCCAGACAGGATTGTAGAAAAAAACGAAAGATAGAAAAGTCAGGGAGAATGAGAGAGAAAGAGAGGAAACGAGTTGCGTATAAATCCGACGACGTGTTCTCGTAGTCCACGAATTTGTCTCGTAAATTACTCGTCCTGTTTCTGACATTCGATTAATCATCGCAATTCTAAGTCACCCACCCAACCGAACGATAGCAGTATACTGGCAGCTGCTGAATTATTTTCGAGTTGCAGCGCTCCGCGCGATGTGAATGAGCTTTCTGTCTA
>NW_020212929.1:0-1165 GCF_003070985.1 Temnothorax curvispinosus
ATTGCACAAAACACGACTGTTTAATATTATAATATTAAACAGCCTTTAATATTATAAGTTGTGTAACAAAGAATATATATTTTTAAATTGCATTTATAATAGGATTACGGCCTAATAAATGTTTCAATTATATCGAATCGCTTGTTTAATTATATCGTTTTAAAATAAATAATAAATCTTTAATAATAACAACGACAAGATAAGGACAATAAGTCTAACAAAAAAAGATTTAACCACATAAGTGCTTACAACTTAAACGTGAATGGAGTTCACGAGGTAGTCAAGATACAATAATTTCGCTTTAGGAATCGAGGGATCTTATTTCTCGCGCTCAACTCTGCAATTTGACGCAACGCGAGAAGGCGACTTATCGGAAATTTTCCAGGGTTGCGAGGGAAAAATCGTACATACCGGAAACGCGAGGTAATCCGAACTGTTCACCTCGGCCGACAACTTTGCTAATATGCGAGGCTTTCGAAGAGGCGTTCGCGAGACGCGGGGCACCGAAAGCACAAGACACACGCAAAGTTGGCTCATTTGAAAAGTTTCGCCTCCGCGCTTTCGGATTTTGCGATTTCTGGTAATATCGTAGGGCGGGCGCATATGCTGTTATACTTCTTGTATACATTATACTTCCGGCCGAGTCTCTCTCAGGCCTGACTTTTCAAATTAATTTTTAAGGGTCGCTCAATGCGCTCCGATGGCCGCTCAAATCCTTCCACCCTATTTCTTCCCCTATTTTCCACGCGCCCGGTAAAAGTTTCGTAGATCTGCGAATTCCGCTTGCGAAGAGCGGAAGAGCCAAATGCCACTTTCAGAGACGCTCGTGCGGAAAATGTTTCTCGGCCTGCGCGCCATCATTCGTCTCGTCCACTAAAGATGTAGCTTTCATTCGAACTGGAATTCATCAAGGCTATTACGGAAGTAAATGGGATTTTAAATTATTATACCATGCATTAATCCTTCATACTTGAGTATCGGAGTAGACGCGAACAACTTAAATACTATTCCACAATGGACGGTTTTCAGTATTCTTTTTGAGTTTCCGAGAACGCGGAAACGTCACTTTGCGGAAGTGCAGAAAGCGCGGTGTACGAGAACCTCGTATTGTGTGCTGCGGTATATTTAAATTGTTCAAATCTATTCAAATGTACGCTTTCCCCCC
>NW_020212930.1:0-1582 GCF_003070985.1 Temnothorax curvispinosus
TAAGTATATTTCTTCATAAGCAATATGAGTCAAGATGTTACATTGAGACGTATTAAAATTAATTGCCCTTATGAAAATTATGTTTAACTTTTATATCCCAAATTTATATTCTCATTCAAAATATTTTAAGTAAAAAAAAATAAAATAAATATTTCAAAAATAAATATTTGAAGGAACGTGTGTTAGAGCTATCCTTACCTAGCTTAAATTCCAGTTTTTATTTTGCCATTTAAATTTATTTATTATATCTGACATAAAAACAAAATTATATATTGGTGTGAATTAATTAGATAATTGGTATAAATTAATTTAATTTTCGGGAATTTACAAATTGGAGCACTGTTTTTGATAGCTGAATAACTGAAAAATTTCACGAGTTAACACATTTACAAATATTTTATAGATAATAAAATTTTTACCTTTTAAGGCTCCAGCGAAATCTGGATCAACATTTTACAACTACAAAGGACAGCACAGCATCGTTCTCATGGCCTTGGTATCGGGAGATTATAAGTTTCTGATGGTGGATATAGGAGCTCAAGGTCGTCATAGTGATGGAGGTGTATTTAAAAACTCCGAAATAGGTCGTCGATTTAGTGCAGGCCTAATGAACTTGCCTTCTCCAAATATTATTGACCCAGCACACTCGTACGCACTTCCATATGTAATCGTCGGAGATGAAGCTTTTCAGCTGAACACCTTTACTATGAGGCCGTACCCAGGACGAAACATTACTCCAGAAAAACGAATTTTCAACTACAGATTGTCCAGGGCACGAAGAGTAGTTGAGAATGCATTCGGTATCATGACAGCACGATGGAGAATCTACCATAAGCCTATGAACACATCACTAGCTACAACCGAATCAATTGTACAAGCTACTGTTTGCCTGCACAATTTTATGATGACAAGAGATTGCTACTGTAACAACAACTTTGCAGATCATATGGATTGTCATGGTATCATAGCGAACGGTGCGTGGCGAGAAAATATACCACTAGCAGGTGCAATTGAGGATTATCATGGTGCCCGTGCAACTAATTATTCAAAACAAGCATCTGAGATCAGAGATCGATTTGCCGACTATTTTATGACCGAAGGAGCTGTACCCTGGCAATGGCAAATATAGCAAACAAAATTATATAATTAATAAATTATATATATAAATACGGGCAATAATCTTGTAACATTTATACGTATTAAAGTTTATTTTAAACATATTTTTATACAGTCTTAAATTTCAGTTTCTTTCAAAACTGTTTTGTACTCTGATGCATTATCACAGTCGTAGAAGAGTATAAAAATGTAACAATTACATATTTAGTATAAAATATACACGTACGCTATAGAATATACATAACTTTCAATAGTCTATAGAGTAACATATCTAATACAGTAAGGTTATTATCATAAAAAAAAAAATGTTATGTAAGTGTTTGTACTCTAAGGCCGGCTTCACACCTTAGCAGAAAAACAGAAAAGCAGAAGCAAATCAGAACTCACTCATAGTAAGCAGTATGTATTGGTATATACTATTACATACTGCTTACTATGAGTGATAATTCTGATTGGGTTCTGCTTT
>NW_020212930.1:1682-8013 GCF_003070985.1 Temnothorax curvispinosus
TAACTCATCCTGAGCATCTATCAGAGACATCGTTATTCTTCGTATCAACTTTGTCGCAGCTTGTTTTGGGAGTGCTCTCATTTCATTTTCTAAATAAAGAAGAAAAGACCCAATTTTATCGGGTATAATTGGATCCATTTGTTTCTTACAGAAATTTTCAAATTGCTCTGACAAAGGTTTGGTATGTTGGGGACTCTTAAGTCTTTTTTCTTTGGAAGAACAGCTTGCCTCCGATGCTTCTACTTCAGCATTGGGACGTTTATTTTTCGAGAGGCTGCTTATGGTCCTATAATTGAAAATATACATAGTGTACGTACATTCTTCATTTATTTTGCTTTCTCTTAGGAAATATTTTTCAAGAAGTTAGTTAAAGTTGTGTAAATATTTAAACGTTACTAATAATCTAGAAAGATAAGTTTTTGATATAAGATAGCACATAGATAACTCTCAGACACTATACTTTCTTTAAAAAAAAAATAGCATAATTTAAAAAAATATAATTTTTTCAAATCTGACAATGTAATTCATTAAAACTGCTATCGAACGTCAGAAATTTGAATGTTTTTAATATACATATATGTTTCTTAAAAATGTGATTACTTTTTCACAAAATGTATAATATTGGAAATCAAATGTAATAATTTGAATGTATTTAACTTACGATTGCTATTTATCATAGCAAGAACCAACAAAGAAAACTTTGAAAATTTTTTATCTCATAATTTAAGAAATTACTAGTAATTGTTTATGACAATTGTCACTGAATAATTGACAACAAAGTAGTGTACGTTTAAATTTAAATATCGCTTATTGTGCTAAATATTATACAAGCCAAACATTGTAATTTTTCCAGATTTATTTTTTACATCGAGGTCTTTGTGAAGTAAAGAAAATTACGAAAAAGCAATGTACAAATTACAATTGTACCTTTTTCTATGATTGTATACGCGGTAATTAAGGGACTTACGATCTATATTCTACACTGGGACGGAGGAATTCCAACTGCGTAAAATATTTCCAATTGGTTTTGTTCATTGTGGCACTGCCACTGCGTTTTGAATTTGTTTCCTTTGTGAGTAATTTTACGAAACAATCTCTTAAGGATTTGAATGTTTTCTGACTCCACCCAGTCTGCACACCTGAAAATGATATTACGATATTCACTGATAGTATATATGTATAACCAACCCCTATTCTATTTGCCGAAAGTGTGAAATCAATTTCTTCAGACATGATTAAGAAGTGATATTTATGTACATCTACTGCGTAAAGAGCTGAATTTTACTTACCTAAAGCTATATCGACTTCTTGCCACAATTCTGAAGTTACTTTAAAACCCCTTCTGGCATACGGAAGTGATGTGTTCCATAACGGCTCTCGGCAAAAAACTTCTCCAATGAGAAGTTCTCGACTATCTGCAGCTTGGCTTGAGTAATGTAAATTTTCTCCTTCACTGTCTCCCGCGTTTAGTGTACGTACACTATAATGCTGTTGGGCAGCTGCACTGCCTTCTATGACTGTATCACAGTTGTCGCAAATCTGTAACAGGTGAACGGATAGTGAACGCAAAGTCTATTTATATATTTGTATCTATCGCGTGAATATACATAGCATGATGTTAACATTGTAACGGGGAATCCAGATAAACTTGCATAAGTGCATAAGCATATGCATAAGAGAATGGATTGGTCTATTTTCCTTATGCACAAGTTTATGGACCAATCAGTTTTCTTATGCATAACGCATAAACATATGCATAAAAAAATTGATTGGTTCATAAACCTGTATATAAAGAAAATAGACCAAAAATAAATTTCTCGAACAAAAGTTCTTTTGTGTAATACATTCTTTGTGTCCTAAGCGTATCATTGTATGGTTATATTTATATAAGGCATTTGATTATACTTTCAGTACAATGTCATTTATTATTAATCTCTCTAGATTGTGAATAAATAATCTGCCAAGTGTCATGCACCGTACATGGCGTTGCAAATGAAAAGTATTGTAACAACTATAATGAAGTGAATTGTTAGGTTAGGCAACCGTATATCTGTAATAATTTATTACAAATATTATTTGAATAATAATATTAAAATTGTATAATCATTATCATGTAAATAAATAAATAAATTTTGAACTTACAAATGACGCTTCATTATCCGTGTACCGCTGAGACATCGTGAGATTGGGAAATTTCGTACTTTGGTGAATGCCACAACGTAACCAAAAGTCTAGCAAACAGACGTCGCGTCGTGCAAGATCTCGCGTCGGAAATGACATCATAAAATGAAACGTTTTGATTGGATAACTCATGACGCGGCGTCGTGACGCGACGCGCGACGCGTACAGTGGGAACGCACCATTAATGCCATTTTAAACACAGTATTCGTGTTTCGAACTTATCTACTGACATCAACCGTTTTCGAAACTTTAATTGTTAATAACTTTTTAACCAAGGGTGTGCAAACGAAAAATCGACCTGTTTCGAAATGTGCAAACGAAAATCTATCGATTAATGCCATTTTAAACACAGTATTCGTGTTTCGAACTTATCTACTGACATTGACCGTTTTCGAAACTTTAATTGTTAATAACTTTTTAACCAAAAGTGTGCAAACAAAAAATCGTCCTGTTTCGAAATGTGCAAACGAAAATTTATCGATTAATGCCATTTTAAACACAGTATCCGTGTTTCGAACTTATCTACTGACATTGACCGTTTTCGAAACTTTAATTGTTAATAACTTTTTAACCAAGGGTGTGCAAACGAAAAATCGACCTGTTTCGAAATGTGCAAACGAAAATCTATCGATTAATGCCATTTTAAACACAGTATTCGTGTTTCGAACTTATCTACTGACATTGACCGTTTTCGAAACTTTAATTGTTGAAACTTTTTAACCAAAGGTGTGCAAATAAAAAGTCGACCTGTTTGTGATTGTGCAAACAAAAATCTATCGATTAATGCCATTTTAAATACAGTATTCGTGTTTTGAACTTATCTACTTACTTTGACCGTTTTTGAAACTTTAATTGTTAATAACTTTTTAACCAAGGGTGTGCAAACGAAAAATCGACCTGTTTCGAAATGTGCAAACAAAAATCTATCGATTAAGACTATTTGGATCTAATTTGCTCGTAGTTGGGGGCTAATGTGAAAGGAAAGGGGAAAGGAAGGAGACGACATTTATATCTGAGCTTTTTATTTCAAATAGGGTTACAAAAATCTGTGACATGCATGGCTTTCCGCTTTCCGGCCTTTTTAGTTTAGAGCGCAGTCTGATCTGAAATAGAGGAGACGATATATTAATAGTGCGCGCTCAACGAAACAAAACTTGGGAACAACATAGGGAAGGTGGTCTTATAGGTGTTTTTCGAAATTACCAACGACGATGCTTCTTTCCGCCACGGCTCGTTCCCGGTTGTGGATTATTCGGGTCCGCAATTTCCTCCTTGGACGAGGACGAGGAGGCCGACGGTTTTTTTTCGCGTACGGTGTTGAAAAGAAACAAAAATTAATGACGCACGCACACACACATACACACGCACGCTTAGTATATATACTCGAAATACTTACCTACGTATCTTTGCGCTGCTCGGCCCCGGCTTCGGATCGTCGGGGTCCTCCTCCTCCTCTTCTTCCTTTTCCTTCTCCTCCTTCTTCTCTTTCTCTTCCTGCTTATGCTCCTCCTCCTCCTCCGACGATGACGACGACAACGACGACGACGACCATGTCGCGTAGAATGGTTTGTACGGGTAATTGCTGAAAAGAGAAGAAGTGATTGACATTTACGCACTCACTCACTCACTCACTCACTTACTCACTCACTCACTCACTCACTCACTCACTCACTCATTCACTCACTCACTCACTCATTCATTCACTCGCTCATTCACTCACTCACTCACTCACTCACTCACTCATTCATTCACTCGCTCATTCACTCACTCGCTCACTCACTCACTCACTCATTCACGCACGCACGCACACCCACATGCGCATACCCTCGTTCCCACTGATCGTTGGGGTAACCCGGTCTCCTGCCAATGGCTCCCAGTATTTTGTGTCCAAATTTGTTGTAAAATCGTCATCGGACGCGTACTTTTTGTATCGTCGGTGCCAATTTTCAGGCAGCGATTTGCCCTTCTTCCAGTAGTACATGTAATTTTTAGCGGCTATCGACGCCGCCGCTCCGCCGCCCGCCTGGACGATCCGTTTATGTAACTCGGCGTCTCTAGCTCTTATCCAGTTTGCATATAATATTTTCTTGTATTATTACTTTTATATTACATGTTATAGCTTTGGTGTGATCAAAGAAACCAAGCTAGAGCGCGGGCAGCAAAGGGTAAAACACAAAGACAACTTACTGGAAATATTGGGGAACTAGTTGAGCTTAAAGATTCTGATTTAAAAATATTATCAATTATTGGAGGGGAATCATCTGTGGGTTTACCAGTAAAGGAAGTAGGTCTTGGAGAACAGCCTGAGGTTTGTTGCTTTTTCAAAAGACTAATACAAAAAAAAAGTTATAAAATGTTCATATTTATAATAATTTTTTTTCGTTTTTTTCGTTTTTTCGTTTATTTCCATAGGATATAGTTGATGCTGCAGCCGACGGCTGCACCCGAGCACGAGCAGCTGCAGCAGACAATTGCCGACAATCACCGATTACCGAGTGATCGCACCGCCAATGTTGAAGAAGCAGAAGGTGCGAAAGGACTCGAAACAGCCCAAGGATGTCATCAGGGAAGATCGAAGGGGCAGTTTGGACGAGACGGAGAAGGCGCGCACGCGAATGGTGCTTGCGGCGCGGCATTGAGAGACGCGGAGACGGTCGCAGAGCGACTATAGTGCGCGAAACTTGTAAAACCCGACAAAAGACAAAACAAATGTAAATAGCCTTTTATAAAAAGATACAAATATATTAACCAGAAAGTATAATAGTGGACTATAAGTATATTAGCGGACTATAAGTATATTAGTGGACTATATTCATAGTGTTAAGACAAATATAAAATAGAATAAGATTATAGGAAAAGATTCAAAATCTATGATTACGGGGCTAATGCGCGAGCGACGACCGATACGCGGCGTGCGAAATCAAAGAAAAATAGTTTCACGGTTTAGACCGATTCAATGATAGCAGGGCGGCGTAATCATAAGACGGAAAACGTTGAGTTCAATGAAACGAGTAAAGGTAATTTCTTGATATCATGAAAAACATTAAAGAACCTTTTACCCGAAAACATATTGTGACATCCTCATTTCCCAGTTCCTCTTTCACAGGTAGAGAGAGAGAAAGAAGAAGATGAGCGACGAAAAGAAAGTACGCGATTACATCGATTGGGGAGAACACGATAACCGGGGCCCCTTGATTTAACTGTGGTTTCTGGTAGTATTTTTTACGCTGAACAAAAAATTATATAGATCTTATAGGGCTAACTGCTTTAGTTTTCGAGATATGCAGTATTAAAGTTCAAAATAAATATAACTTGGTAAATGTTTAGATTAAGGGCGACCTCACCGATTTCAATGACCTTGATATATGTTGTCAAAGTCACGACCCCGAGTGACCTTCAGAAGGTTTTAGCCGTCGCTCGTTATTTATTAAAAAGTTATTAACAAAAAAAAGTTTTGAAAATATAGCAGCTATTTTGAGTATTGGAAAACATAATAACTAATATATATGTCGAAATTGTTCACGCATATACTTTCCACGCGAACCGAGGTTCACGCACACCCCCCCCCGTGCTTTCGGGGGAGGTGCGGTAGTCCCGAAATAGTTTACGCATACACTTTCCACGCAAACCGAGGTTCACGCACACTCCCCCCCGTGCTTTCGGGGGAGGTGCGGTAGTCCCGAAATAGTTCACGCATATACTTTCCACGCGAGCCGAGGTTCACGCACACCCCCCCCCCCGTGCTTTGGGGGGGGGTGCGATAGTCCCGAAATAGTTCACGCATATACTTTCCACGCGAACCGAGGTTCACGCACACTCCCCCCGTGCTTTCGGGGGAAGTGCGGTAGTCCCGAAATTGTTCACGCATACACTTTCCACGCGAACCGAGGTTCACGCACACCTCCCCGTGCTTTCGGGGGAGGTGCGGTAGTCCCGAAATAGTTCACGCAGCTTTAATACTGCATATCTCGAAAACTAAAGCAGTTAGCCCTATAAGACCTATATAATTTTTTGTTCAACGTAAAAAATACTACCAGAAACCACAGTCAAATCAAGGGGCCCCGGTTATCGTGTTCGTGCCATAATTGCATATATTCCAACTGATGTTTCTATATATTTCATATTTTAATACATATAATTAGTTAAAATT
>NW_020212931.1:0-1284 GCF_003070985.1 Temnothorax curvispinosus
GCTTTGCGCGGATTTGGGGTTGCCGGCTGGGCATCGGCTGGAGGGGGCCGGGTGTCCCTGCCCTAAATCTAATGGGAAAATGGGGAATCAGGCTCCGAGGAGGGGAGAGAAGCCTGCCTCCCCAGAGGTGGCTTCGGGGGAAGGAATGGTCTGGGAGTCTTCGGGCTCTCGGCCGCCCCGTTCTCCGAGCTGACAGTAGTAGAACGTAGCGGAGTAGGGGGGCTTGGGCGGGGTTTTTACGAGGCCCCCGCCACGAGCGCTCCTCTTGCTCCGCCGGGGGACCTGGTTCCGGGGCTTGTGTCCCGGACCCGAGTTTCCTGAGCCGCGACCCGGGGGAGAAGTGGGCTGGGCCTTCCCCACGGAAAACTCAGCCTGTATCCCCTCCTCTGTGGTCGTGCGGGGGTCAGGGCTCAAGCGAGGATTCTGGAATTTTGACTTCGCCCCCGCAGAAAACCTTAGGGGGCGCGGCAACGGGGATCGTGGTACCCGTCGCCGCTTAGAGGATAGGTGCCCCCGCCACTGAGATGACGGGGGACCGGGGGGCCTGTGGGAGGTCGGGATATGTGCCCGCTCCTGCGGCTCTCCCGGAGAGTAGTGACCCATTGGGTTTGGTGAGGGTTCCCTTCCGGATGTAGTAATAATCCGTTCCCGGGGGAGCCCGTCGAGACACAGAGTAGGCCACGCGTAAGGTTTTTAGCCGGTAGAAGTCCGGCATAACCGTCCGCCTTTCCCCGGGGGCGGCAGTACTCATAATGAGTTTTCCTTACGATTAATATTTACTTTTAATTATATTATTTTTATCATAATATTAATAGTTATTGTATTAAAAACTCATTTTTATGTTAATTTTTTTTCATGTTGCAGCGTTGCCGCAATTAAAGTACAACTGCAACCATAATTATCGGTTTGCTTTCTGTGCACGTACATATACGTACCGGTGGGATCAAAGCATAGAGTAAGTACTAGAGTATTGTACGATCATATTTACTTTTAATTATATTATTTTTATAATAATATTAATAATTATTGTATTACAAACTCATTTTTATGTTAATTTTTTTTTATGTTGCAGCGTTGCCGCAAAGCAAATACAATTGCAACTATAATTTGGTTGAAATCGGTTGAAATATATGTTTTGTGCACACTCAGTAGTAATATAATAATATATAATTTGGATATTCCCAACAACGCCAGCATCATGGGGGATGATGACAGACCTGTGAGTAATGTTTTGTATAAAATTCTTTAGTTGCATTTTATGCGTATTTCTTACACGCGAAAAAA
>NW_020212932.1:0-1753 GCF_003070985.1 Temnothorax curvispinosus
CCGAGAGTTTAGACCGCGAGACGTTGAGTTCAGAATTTCCTGTCACAATATACAGTTGCGAACAACATTCAGTAAAACACGCGAATAAAAATAAATAAAGAATTTTACAGTTAACGACTTATTAACATTAATCATGCTATATTGCGATTATGTTTTATGTTGTCATTGAAAAATATATACAAGATGTACAACTAAAAGGGTTACAGATTATTATTTTAAAAAAACTAAGCAAAATATTAAATTGTTGTTTTTTTTAGAAATAATAGTCCGTAACACTTTTAGCTTCATACCTTGTATATACTGTTTATAAGATTATAAGATATATTGTTTATAAGATTAAGATGCGTAACACTACAAAAAAGCGTGATATCCGTACAAAATTACCTTTTAAAAAAAAAAGGTGAAAAAGACGCCAAGTACACGCATAGTAGTGTATATGTATTATGTTGTTACCCTGTTATGTTGTTACCTCGAAAAAAACAATTGGTAGTATTATACCTCCAAATAGCTTTATTCTGTACATACTGTTTATAAAATGCGTAATACTACAAAAAGGCGTGATATCCGTACAAAATTACTTTTTTTTAAAAAAAGGTAAAAAAAGGCGCCAAGTACACGCATAGTAGTGTATATGTTGTTACCTCGAAAAAAAAGAAAGTGGTAGTATTATACCTCGAAAAAACTTAAGTAACAAGTGGTAGACGTAATCTTTATATCTCAAAAAATCTCGAAAAAATCTAAGCAGTAGTATCTTTATTTCTGAAAAATTATAATCCAAGTGATACACATCACAAAATTATGTTACCTTATCAAAAAGAAGAGTCGCGCTTCAAGTGATCTATTACAATTACAAAAAAGAAATGATGTCTCTTTAAATTACAGCGCCAATTACAGAGAGAACATATATATTGGCTCAAGAAATAATTGTTGCACTACTTTGAAAAATCTTTACATTGTGTCAATTAGAAAAGAATGTATGATAACAATTTTATAAGATTAAAAAATTTTATTTGAATTTAACAAGGGAATACAAGATATTTAAATACAAAGTTTACATGTGTATTTTTTAGTGGTCACAAAGAATTACCGAGGTAACAGTACAAAATAAAAATATTTTATTAAAATATTTAATCCAACGAAGGAATACAATTTGTATTTAAATACAAAGTTTATATATGTATTTTTCAATAGAATAAAAGATTTAATCCCAAAGAATTACAGAGGTAACAGTACAAAATAAAAATATTTTATTAAAATACATAAATTTTTCTTGTAAAAAAACTTGGCGCTGCTAGACCTCGAAATTTTAAATAAATAAGGACAACAATAAATAAAAATAATTCAGAGAAAAATGCGATGGGAGTAATATTAAATGATTATCAGCGTGGATGTGCGAGTGAGTGATATGGGTGTGCGTGACAACGCGGACGGCGGATAATGCGGCTTATAATTAAGTATAGGATAAGTTTATTTATTTACGAGGTCTAGCAGCGCCAAGTTTTTTTACAAGAAAATTTTATGTATTTTAATAAAATATTTTTATTTTGTACTGTTACCTCTGTAATTCTTTGGGATTAAATATTTTATTTTATTGAAAAATACATATATAAACTTTGTATTTAAATACAAATTGTATTCCCTCGTTGGATTAAATATTTTAATAAAATATTTTTATTTTGTACTGTTACCTCTGTAATTCTTTGTGACCACTAAAAAATACATATGTAAACTTTGTATTTAAATATCTTGTATT
>NW_020212932.1:1853-8873 GCF_003070985.1 Temnothorax curvispinosus
TTTAATAAAATATTTTTATTTTGTACTGTTACCTCTGTAATTCTTTGTGACCACTAAAAAATACACATGTAAACTTTGTATTTAAATATCTTGTATTCCCTTGTTAAATTTAAATAAAATTTTTTAATCTTATAAAATTGTTATCATACATTCTTTTCTAATTGACACAATGTAAATATTTTTCAAAGTAGTGCAACAATTATTTCTTGAGGCAATATATATGTTCTCTCTGTAATTGGCGCTGTAATTTAAAAAGATATAATTTCTTTTTTGTAATTGGAATAGATCACTTGAAGCGCGACTCTTCTTTTTGATAAAATAACATAATTTTGTGATGTGTATCACTTGGGTTATAATTTTTCGGAAATAAAGAAACTACTGTTTAGATTTTTTCGAGATTTTTCGAGATATAAAGATTACGTCTACCACTTGTTACTTAGGTTTTTTCGAGGTATAATACTACCACTTTCTTTTTTTTTCGAGGTAAGAACATATACACTACTATGCGTGTACTTGACGCCTTTTTTAACTTTTTTTTTTTAATTTAAATTACCAGATAATTCTTTTAATTTTAGTTGATAACTATATTAAATTAGTATATTTATTAAATGTTTTTTAAAATTTGTAGGAACTTGAACGAAATCGACGTATAGTCGTATCTACAGTTATAGTGTTTATTTTAAAGAAATGTTGGATTCAAACTTTAATCCACGCTAAATCATTAATAAAAATAAAGTCTTTTTATTAAAGCAGAGAATAGTTGGTATATTGAAAAGTATATATATAACTACAATACGTATATTGTACAAGTACATTCAATGTGCTATGTTTGTTTACATTTCTCGTGTTATTATTTGTGATAGTGTAGTCTCATACTTCTACTTAGAGTGTGACAATCCTACAGTGAGTTAACACGTTACAATATGAAGCTGTACGGATTTTTAAGAATTTGTGATAATTACGACAAACTTGTCGATTATTTAATAGACCATAAAGTTCTGCGCGGTGTCCTAAATGCAACAGCCTAATGAATTTTAATTGCAATACATTATTAATTCGATGCTATAATGTTCAATATGTTCGCAACAATCATAAAAGCGAATCAAACAAAAATGCGATATTAAATTAATTGACAATACGTGGTTCTCACATGCTCATTTGGATTTACAAACAATATGTCGATTTATCGTATACTTTCTTACAATTAGGCCGCAACGTCAAAATTTTCTTGAATAAGAACTTAAACTTTCTTCATGCAGTATTGTTAATTGGTCGAATTTCTGTTGTGAGGTAATTTTTTAAAATAATTTCTTGTTTATTTTATTATTAGGGGCTAAGGTTTATTGCAAAGATCACGACACTCGTGTGTATTAATATCGTGCTTTATTACAATCAAGAAAAGACAGCGAACGCGCTGTAGAATAATACGTGGAATACTTGCAAGAGCGGAAATACGACATTCCTCGAGACACGCTTGAAAGACAGTGTGTGCTTACGTGGATAGATGAGAAGTGCGCGACGCTACGGAAACGCGGCCCTAATGGTGGGGAGTCATAAACGCAGCGATTTATCGATACTCCACGCCGCGATCTATTGTTCTTGATACATTTCAATATATCTTGCCCTAGCGGTCCTATTTTTCGTCGCAATACTCAACACTCCCACTCGACAAAAAATATTAACTATTACACGATAATACGCCACTCTTTTACTTTAAACGATGGAACTTATCTCTTGGTAGCGCCTTAGTTAATTGGTCAGCCAATTGATTACACAGCCCCACAAAAAAAATGAAATTTCTGTCTGGCGGACCGGACTAGTCAATTCTTACGTATTTTGGGTCGCTGAATCCGAATCCGAGGTCAGAATTCAAAAGTTAATTGGTTCGTTTTTTTTTCTAATTTCAAAAAACATACTTTTTATTATATTTTGAGCCGTAATGAAAAAACGCAAGCTAGCTTTGAAATTCTGACCGTGGATTCGAATTCAAAAGCTTGAATTACAATTGACTAAATTTTTTAATAAAAAAATGGCAGATCCAATATGGCGGACCCAATATCGCGGATGTTTCTTCAAATTGATCCGATTCGCTTGAAACTTGGTACTCGGGGGTTTTTGTGGTCGCTGAGTACGAATTTGATGTCAGTTTTCCAAAATTCAAAATGGCAGATCCAGTATACCCGATGAGTTTTTGAAAATTGACCAGATTCGCCTAAAATTTGTTACTCGAAAGTTTTCGTCAGATCATAACGTAATCACATTGAAAATGCAGTTTTTCCCACATGACTCTGAGAAAGTACAAATCTTATATATATATTTGACGTCCAAGACCACAATAGAGTCAAAGTATATCCATAACTTGATCCTTCTGCAACCTGGGTACCTCCACGTGGTGACGGTGGGCAACGGATTTATTCCGGCGAAATTCCTGGGTTAAATACTTGACGCCATCATGGCAGAGGGTAACAATTTTTTAACGATGCAGGGTCTCGGAAACCCAGTATCGGCGACTGGTCAGGATGGCTTCCGGGAGGGCAGATCGACTGTGGATGCGATCTTACGCATTCGGGCCCTCCTGGAAGCCGCGATGGAGGCCGACAGGGTGGTGTTGGGCGTTAGCTTTGATGTAGCTAACGCCTTTAACTTTCTGCCGTGGCCAGTGATAAGGAGGGCGCTAAATCACCACGGCGTCCCTCCTTATCTAAGGGCAGTTATACATGACTACCTCCGGGACAGGAGCCTCTTGTACACCGACCGCGATGGTGTGGTAAGGGTCGGGTTGGTCGTGCGGGGGGTTCCACAGAGGTCAGTACTTAGTCCACTTCTGTGGAACCTGGGGTATGACTACCTCCTCCGGATCGCTTTCCTCCCGGGATGTTGGCTAAATGGCTTTGCCGATGATACATTCCTGGGAGTCGAGGGTGATACTTAGGATGAGGACCGAGAAAAGGCGAATGTCGCAGTGAGGGCAGTGGTGGCTACGATGCGCAAGTTGGGCCTTAGGGCGGCCCCCCAGAAGACGTAGGCTGTTTTTCTACGTTTTCTTGCACGTTTTCTGAACTTGTGCTTTGTACCATGAGAAGTAGTAGAAGAAGAAGTAGTAGAAGTAGAAGTAGAAGTAGTGTTGGGTACTGTATTTTCATCGTTGGATTCGCTGTTTTCTGTTGTACATACATTTTCTTTGTGCAGTCTAAATCCACGTGTGTTTGAAGCAAGTGATACAGGTGTTACTTCAGGTGTAGTATTCATAAACTCGTCTATTAAATCAAAGTATTCCCAAGATACTTTAGCACTGCCAGTCTCATTATTAGCATCACGCACCGACCTATATTTCTGTTTCAAGTTCTTCCATTTAACAGGACATTGTTCGTCAGTTACGTTGTAACCTCTTTTCTTAAAGTTACTCGCTATTTCCTTCCATATTTTCTTCTGCATACTATTTTTTTTATTTAATACTGATGTATATTGCCTTATTTCTTCTATCAGCAATTTTGTCATTTTATTGGTCTACTGGTATCTACAGTTTTCTGTGAAAATAAGAAACTTAGTGAAACAATTTAATAATTACATTATAATGTCTTCCGTATGATGTAAAATATATTTTTGCAAAGTATTCATTTTCTTATTTCAAAGATATGGAATATATTTCAAAAAGCAAATATTAATATATAATTAGTTTAGCTAGAACTAAAATAAAAACTTTGTTTTACGATATATATACATACCAAACTGATCCTCTTGCTCAAACACTTCTCCCTCGTTCGTATCCATTTGCAATTATCTCTGAAAAAAAAATATTATTTTAATAAACTAATATGTTAACGATATTAAATCAAAGTGAGGTTATAGTCTATTTGTTTCTTTAAAATATATCAGTAAAATATTAATACATCTATCGCTCAATATGCATTTGAAGGAGAATGAAAGTTAATTATTATGAGAATAACAAAAAGTACATGCATACCTACTTTTCTATTTCTTCTTAAAATTCTGCGATACGGGTACAATTTTCGTTCTCTTATTCGTGAGCTAATCCGATCGCTCCATAGACACGTTTAACAAATCCGATTTGTCTAGGGAACTTTTTCCTTAGTCGGTTGATATAATTGCGATTAATCCGATTGCAAATCCGATTGCTAGACGTAAACACCCCTTGGCTTAATTGTCTGGATCGTCTCTCGATCTTGGCTTAATTGTCCGGATCATGCCCCGATCTTGACATAATTGTCTAGATCATGCCCCGGATCTTGGCTTAATTGTCTGGATCATGCCCCGATCTTGACTTAATTGCTTGAATCATACCGATCTTAGGTCATGATCTGATCTACACAATTAAGCTAAGAATATAATAAAACTATAAATAGCCCGATATTTCAAAATTTGCCACACACATTTCTAAAAAAATTATGGCTCTTTGATCACATAAAAACGGATCTAATCAATCAAATCTTAAAGAATTATATATGAAATAGGGGTAGAAAAAATTGAAAAATATAATAGAATTAGAAATTGATCGATATCTCAAATATTGAGAAAGCTACAGCGTAAAACACGCTTTTCTGAAAAATGAAAATTCCCTTAAAATCCATACCAGTTGACGGATTTTAATAAAATTATAGGAAAACATACTTTCTATGATACTCTATTTGTGTGCCAAATTTCAACCCGGTATCTAAAAAATTGTAGAAGTAGATGCGTGTACAAAAAATCCGTACACACACACATACATACATACTTCCGGACATTTTCTACTAATATGATTTCTCGACGTATTGGAACATTTTAAACCTAAATAATTTACAAACGGCCAATTTCGAGCTATTACCAGATGTTAGAAAAATATTTAATACATTCAATAAATTATTATTGAATTATTATTGAATGTATATTAATACAGACTTGTTTACGTTTCGTGCCTTACTTGGCCTTCTTCAAAACAATAAAAAAAATTATAAAGAAAAATGCATTATAATATATCGCATTATTCTACGAACAAAACAAATCAATTCGATCCAACGCTACAATTTTCATTAACTCCGCGTGCCAATTTTAAAGAAAAACAATCCGGATGTTATTTTTACAAGAGCCGACAAAGGTAACGTCACGGTAGCATTAGACAAAAACGAATATATTCAAAAAATGGAAACGTTATTAAGTGACAAAGATACCTATAAAGTTGTCAAAAGAAATCCATACGCCAAAATGGAAAGGGAACTAAATGCTTTGATTAAAAAGTGGATACAGAAGGAATATATTTCTAAGAAACAATATTTTTTCCTACATTCCAGCGATTCTACACTTCCAAAAGCTTATGGTCTTCCAAAGATTCACAAAAAGAACGTTCCTTTTAGAATAATAGTCTCATCTGTCAACACGGTACTGTATAATCTTGCAGCTTTTCTGCAAAAAATTTTAGTTGATAGTTTACCAAAACCAAAGAGCCACGTCAACAACAGTTTTGAATTGTGTACTGACCTATCGAAAATAAAAGTGCAGAAGTCGGAGATTTTGATCTCATTGGACGCGGTATCACTGTTTACGAATATTCCATCTGAATTGATCGTGGAGGGTTTAAAAAAGAGATGGAAATTTATAAAAACGAAAACAAGTTTATCTCGTACTGAATTTATTACTGCAGTCAAATTTGTATTGGCTTCCATTTTTTTCACGTTTAACGGTGTTACCTATAAGCAGACATTTGCCGACAGTGGCCGACATTGTTATGAAAGATTTGGAGAAAAGGGTTTTGGGCGCATTGGACTTCCATCTATCGTTTTACAAGCGCTATGTGGACGACATTGTTATGAAGATCCCTAAGGATAACGTTCAGGATGTTCTGGATCACTTTAATAGTTATCATGATAGACTTAATTTTACAATAAAGTACGAAAATAATGGCCGTTTTAGCTTTCTGGATTTGATGTTGATTGTAAGGGGAGACACGATTATAACAGATTAGTTCCACAAAGAAACTTTTTCTGGTAGGCTATTGTCCTTCTTTTCTAATCATCCTATTCAACACAAAATAGGAACAATCTATAGCCTAGTGGACAGAGCAATCATGTTATCACATCCCAGCTTTTATAATAAAAATTTAAATTTTGTCATCAATGTATTGCTTGGAAACGGATATCCCATCGATCTAATATTCTTGCATATTAATAAAAGACTGAGGAAACTTCAGTCCACAAAGAATAATACGGGTAATAATTCCGAATGTGCACAGCAAATAAAAAGTTTTATTGTTATGCCGTATTTAAAACATACTTCCGAAATCATCGCCTCAGCAGTCGATAAATCTGAAAATTCTGTGGGATACCGCACTCTTAACAATCTTAGTAGCATCATTAAGGACCATAAAGATAAAAACGCCCATTTTTCCAATAATAACGTAATTTACAAAATCTGTTGTAAAAATTGTGATGCCTCTTACGTCGGTCAGACGAAGAGGCAATTACAAACCAGATTAAAGGAACATAAAAGCAATATAAGATTAGACGAGTCCAAACATTCAGTTGTCTCAGAGCATACCACAAAATACAATCGTTCATTTGACTGGGAAAATGCACGCATCCTAGAAATTGAGCATAATTACAAAAAAAGATGGTAATTATGCAGTTTAGGGGAAGCACCTCCGATGACCTTGACCTTAACATATGTTGTCAAGGTCACCCTCCTGAGTGACCTTCAGAAGGTTTTAGCCGTCGCTCGTTTTTTATTAAAAAGTTATTAACAAAAAAAAGTTTGGCGACCTCAACAATTTCAATGACCTTGATATATGTTGTCAAGGTCATGACCCCGAGTGACCTTCAGAAGGTTTTAGCCGTCGCTCGCTATTCGTTAAAAAGTTATTAACAAAAAAAGTTTAGAAAATATAGCATATATAGGTTCATATATAGGTTAGTTGACGCGCTTTAAACACTTAAATACTTCTAAAGCGCGTCAACTAACTTATGTAAGTTAGTGATCAATGATTTACTGCTTTAAATGTTGTGTTTTGGTAAAGCAGCGACTTTTTCG